>NC_064435.1:61141633-61391633 GCF_023343835.1 Lagopus muta | reverse complement strand
ACCTTTCCCCAGCCAGATATTCCCAAAAGGCTACACAGAACTTCCATTCACTTCCAAAACAGAAATCAGGGTGAAACATTATTCAAAAGCTAGAGACAAATCAATTCTGCTATCGTTGTTATACATACAGTTTATCAACTATACGTACAGTAATAAAAAAGGACTGATGAAGTTCAAAATGACTTAGTGACATAATATTCAGAGTAGATAATCACAGGAAATAGATATCTTCCAGAAAGTTGCAGGAGAAATAACAGTGTCCTTTGTATTTTATTTAACCAAAATCTCATAGTTAAAAAAAAGATTTGAACTTGAAGGAAAGAAAGAACCCCTGAGAAGTCAGTCAGTTATCCAAATTTAGGCAACAATTGGGAATTCCAGATTTCAGCCCAGACTTACACTACTTTTAACTGCCCAAATTTTGGTAACTAGTCCAAAGACTAGCCTGTAGTCCCTCTTTACCCAGCAACAGTGAGAAAGGCACAGTAATATTGGTTCCTGATGGCAATGCTTATTTCTTTCCATTAGTTACAGAAGAAGGCTACCTGCTAATTCAAAATAGATGCCTAAGCTTTGAACAGTTAGAATTAGATAACAAAGTCCTGATGCAAGATTCATGAGAGTTTCTGGCACTCTTTCCCTCCATATCTATTTTACTATATTTCAAGCTGGCCCTTGGAAAAGACTTTACTGCTTCCCTCTCAGAAAAGACTGGATGATACGGAGGAGCTCACTTAAACCATTCTGTCTCCAGACTGGAAACATGGCAGACTTTTCCTCACTGAGCAGACACTGACAAAGTGAAGCCTCATCCAAAACCTAGATACAGTCAGCCATAAATATGGCCAAAATGAAGAATACACCCTGCTTAAACAGTTAGATTTGCAGTCCTAAGTTCAGTCATGCCTGCTAGCATAATATTTTCTATCTACATTCTGACATATGTTAAACCCATCTACTCAGCTTGGAAGAAATGAACTACTTCATCTGTTTTCAGGCTGTTGGGGGAAGCTTCCCTATCTGCCTGAGCCTTTTTCGGGGCAATTTCAAGCAAATATGCTTATGATCAATGCCCTAATATGACAAGTAGTGACAACATAGTCACCAAAGAGTCAGTAAACGTAAGTTGCAGACCTGTAACTTCTGAAACTTGGTGCTCCTAAGCTGACACAGCTACAGCAGCAGAGCCAGGAGGTTGGTGTAAAATCTCATGTTCTTGAATTAGTTCTAAATGGCATGAACGTACATGCTTAATATCTTCTTCAGAATCCTAATCTATTCCCTTTATCCCAACTCAACATTTTTACTTTCTATAATATCTGAATTGAGAGCATAATATGATGCAACTGAGTGCTTAAGACCACTTTAAAGTGACTGTGAAGACAACCTATCACTGGAAAAGTCACTCTATGTCAACAAAGATTAATTTTTTCAGCAAATAAAAGCCAAAAATGTTCAACACAATTTAACAGTTGGAAACAAGACCTTCTGATACCTCAGCAGCAGATATTCCTGCAGTGGTCACGTCTGCAGCAACAAGCGGAGTGATACAACAGGAGCTGACTATAGAGTGAAGGAGTTGGTCCTGACAAATGAGATCTTCACTCCACTTTCATTTTAAGAAGTTATTTTGTCTTTGCTTTAGTCTGGTCCCAAGGACTCAACAGCTAATGCACATATATTTGTAAACACTTCTACAAATAATCATTTTCTTTACAGAAATTGTACAGCTAACACTATTCCTTAATCACATTTATCTACTCATCGACTAAGTACACAGAGAAAATACTAATAAATATTAATATAAGACAAATTTTTAACGTATATAGTCTTTAATTAAAATAAGGATTCCCACAAGTGTTTTTTTTTTTGGTTTTTTTTTACTTTTCTCCTTAAAAAGAGCCCAAAGGTTAGTCAGTTATCAGCAATAATAATGCATGCGTTAAGCAACAAGACACAAGATAAGTGAGAAAGGGAAAAAAATTATTTTAAAAAGTATTTCTTAATCTTAAAATCTTCCTGAGTCTTCCTTTTTTTTTTTGAATCATCACCTAGATTTCACTGTATCAGCTTGAAATCTCTCTCCTAAAAGCGTTAGTGGCACTTTCATCTCCTCCCAGTCTGACTGTAAATTGATTGTGAGAAACACACAACAGCAGCCAACTTCTAAGATGATCAGACTAAGTTATTGCCCCAACATCACATGAAAGAGATCAGATAAACAGTAGAATGGGAAATAGTAGAGCTGAGCTCTGGAGTCTGACATTCATCTGTCCTTCTCCTGTCAGCCCCACATTGGTTCTACACTCACTTTGCAGCTTCTAAGAGAAATAAAGTGTAAATACTCCAAGCAACCTTATTCACTGCATAATTCTAATTCACTTGGAAGTCATCATCCATGTTGTGCAGTAAGAGAAGCATTATTTTTTTTTTTGTATAAGTAAAAAGTGGATGATTACTTGACAGTATCATAATACATCTACCCAGGAGATTAACATTAGATAATCATAACAGCAGATTTTCTAGCTTTGGAGAATTTGACAGTCATCACACTAAGAAAAAAATATAAAGGAAAAATAAAAAGGAAAAAAAAAGTAAAAGAAACCTTAGTGGAAGGAACAATCAGTCACAACTTCTTTGCACATCTGTAATAATCCTTTCATTGGATCAGCATTAGCAGTGTTATTTCTTATCTTGCCACAGTTTTGACACTGTACCAGGGGCTCTCCTGCTCTTTGCAAAAGTCATGATAATGAATTAGGATTGCACATGATGCCAGTACTGTGGCAGAAGACCATCTGGGTTTTCAGAAGTGAAAAGGGGAGAAAAGTGCTAAACTTTCTCTTTAAATCTTCTCTCTATGGAACAAATCCTTCTATCTTGAAAGTACAGTGTGCCATGAAGACAACAGAGCAGTCTGTGATGGATGTGGGTAAGGAAAGGGGTTGGTGACCTGGAATGGGACTAACCTGTTGGCTGCAGTCGTAGTTGTCTGCTGAACTGGTTTCAAGGAAACATACCTCCCACTTGTCCTATGGTCTGCATAGGCAGAAGCATCACATCATACCAGCTGGGGACAGCTACTAGCTAGCAACAGCAGAACCACTGTTCTGAAGACAGCTGGCCATACAAAAGTATAGATCAACCATTTGGATCAGGGAAACCCAATTGTTTCTCTCTCTCTTCCATGGAAACAAGATTAAAAACTTCTTTATGTAATCTAGCAAAAAGGTGGAAAGTCTGTGGGCCCTCAGTGCAAGGCCTGATGTACCAATGCCACCTCACAGCAAAGCAGCATCTTCATCTTCTGTCCCTGCCTTACATCCACTCCAAAGGGCCACGGTAAAAATTTCAGTAAAGTTCAGCTGGATGCTGAGTGCTGCAATGAGAAAGAAGCCTGCCAAATATGTGAGACTCCTGCTCAGATACTGACGCTTGGCAGGTGTTTTCATACCATGCTCCCCAGACTATCTGTGTGGAGTAACCACAGGTGGTCCAGGGAATTGTTTTCACTCTCCCGGTGCACGGCTGAAACAAGAAGGAAATCCTGCCTCCTAAGAAAGTTTTAATTGTCAGTCTTCAAGCACAGTCCCTTTGTAATCCTGCCAGAACTCTCATGTATGCCTGTGCTTGCTTGGGTAGCTGCATAGGAAATGAAGACTGTTAATGAGTTTCTTCTTTTGTCACAAAAATTAGACTACAGGCAAGCAGTTTGTACAGTAGTGTTTCATTTGAAGAGGTAGAAACAGTATCACAAAATTTTAGAATCAATCTCTAGTTGCTATTTCAATGCAAGCACTGGAAATACAGTGGCATAAATAGATTGAGAATTTTATCTTAAATTAAATCTACATAATTAGTGTGTTGCAAATAATATACTGAAATAATTTTTCTTTGCCTTGACTAGAATATTCAGATCCCAAATCTACTGCAAAAACTTCCTGATGACTTTCCAGGACTTTGTGGAGTTGCTGCTGGGTTTCAAATGTAGCTCATTTTAGTTTTTATTATACTATGTAACATGTGCTTTTAGCCAGCTGGAAAACAGAGATCAGAATATATTTTCCTGTCTCACAATTTTTGTTTTCACCAGAGCAGCACATACTAAAAAAATATAGGGCATCATGTAATCATTCCCTAACACATTCACAGTCCTTTCATAGGGAACCTTCCCAATCTTCCTCATTCTATCCAGTTCTTTTTTTGTTGGATTAATTTTATAGATTCATTTTTACCACTTTTTTCTTCATCCCCTTCCTTCTTGGCATTTTCTCACTTCTCATTTCATTTTTTTTCCCTATATCTTGTCAACTCAAAGAAAAATATGGAAGTTCTGTGTATAATATGCTCATTGAAGGAGATTTTATCAGGCCATTCTCTATTCCTATCAAGATCACTTTAATATTTTCCAGCTGCTTGTTCTGCCAGTTGCTCTTTCTTCAGATGATGAACTCAGAAAACTTGGATGCACTGCTCATTTTAGCTGACACAAGATTCAGTGCTTTGTGAGTTGTATTTATTCTCAATAATTCTTAATGTTTGAAAGGGATAAAAAATATTTCCTGACGAATCATCACATGAATTTAGCGTAAGAGTTTTCAGAAAAATTCACATCTGGATTCTAAGCATCCTTGGAAATTTTTAGCACCAAAATTAAATGAATAGTCCAAAATAAAACACTCAACTAATTTCAGCCAGAATCGGTTAATATATACTATAAAGGAATATATTCTCTTTGCTATGTTTCTTCTCCTTTCTACCACTAATTCTTTTCTCTTTTCTCCCAAACCCTAGAGGTCCTTGTAGCTGCCAGCTACTAGACTTTCCTGGGTGGATCTTCTGTTAGTTCCATTTTAGTTTTTCTTGATTCTTATCACAGGGAAGAAAGCATCTTTGAGGTCAGCTACTGAAGTGATATATTCAATAGAAGAACTGCATGAGCATAATATGGGTGCTCCAGTGACCAGCTTTGAGGTCCACAGCTCTATGTATGGCATTCAGAAAACCAGAATTCAATGTTTGTCTTCTATGTGAAAAATGGGTAAAGGAAAGGAGAGTAGAGAGGTGAGGGAAAAGAGCTAGATTTGCAGAGACGCAATGCATAATGGAAGAGACTTCTAGATCTGGTTGCAGAGTACAGGACAGGAGATGACTAACCTACCAGATAAGACATGGAGAGATGGCACTATTCTGTCCACCACAGACATTAATTCTGTGTTATGTGAACTCCTTTATGGTAGCAGCTTGGGGTACATGATCACTCAGAGAAAGGAAATCAGTAAAGAGGCTTTCTTTCTCACAGAATTAGTTTTGAGTCAGCATGACTCTGACTGGATATGATTTGGCCTGATGCACATTAGCTAGGCAGATGCATTTCTCTGTTCAGCCACTAAACTCATCTTTCTTACCTCAACAACTGTATTTTCTGTTGCCTGGGTAGCACTTCTTACTGCTTCCTTGATACGTTATTACTAGAAACTGACTGAACTGAATCTATCAGAAGTGGTGAGTCTTTTGTGCTATTACTTTTTTTAAACATGAGCACAGCATGCAAAACCTCAGCTCAGGAACAGGAATAGAATTAACTGCAATTTCACAGATTTCTACATGGGGCCTACTAGCAAAAACCAAAAAACACTGGAAGTAATTATGTAAGTCGCTCTCAGTTCATTTTTGCATGCTTTCCGTAGAAATAAACAAACAAAAAAAAATCCCATCCCATATAAATGGGAACAATGAAGTCTCCCCAAAAGTGTAGTTGCCAATAGATCATGAACTATTGTGCCAGTGCTAGCATTCCTTTTCTTAATCCTTCTATCATCCAAGACCACAAGGTACAGAAGTAAATCTGGCAAAACATAAAATGTACTTCAACACCCAATTTTGCACAGTCCAAAATTTTGTTTTACATTTTAATGGACAACTGCCAAACTGCAGGCAGCCAGCTTCACTGACTCAATAACCTGCTGGAAAAATATCCCCCATGTGGATGACCATCTGCACCCACACAGCTGAGGCGCTAAATTATTTCATCACCGTTCCTGTCAAAATTTTAGCTTCTTGACCTCCACAAAGAAATCTTGTGCCATCCCACCTAAAATCAGTCATCAATTTGTTCAAAATGCTGCATCTGAAGCATTGTGATGGCTAAAAATCTCTCATTAGGCTGACAGATTTTCCTGTTTGTCCTGTATGTGAGCTCTAAGAAGGTAATGGAAGAAGATGACAGAAGCATTTCAGAAATACAGCTTAGAGCTCTTCACTCCTTCCAGGGACTGTCTGCAAAGAAAGTTTCCCATCTGCTGTTCTCCATGCCACAACTCATTGTATCAACATTATTTGTTTTGTGTTTGTATACCACCACCACTTTTCTTGATTTACTTGATTGTTTTTCCACTAAACATATGCCATTTATTTCCTCTCCTAGTTTTTTTGTTTTGTTTTGCTTTGTTTTGTTTTTAAGTCTTTTTTCTTCTCCTTTTTATGAATATCCTCTCCAACACAAAGAATTGGTTCATTGCCCAAGGTCAGATAAGTCATTACCTTGGGAATCACTTTTTATTCAATGTTTTCTTTACAGCAGCATATTCAATCTGGATCCAAATTTTACCTCCTGCACAGCTTTAAACTGTTGATCTTTATCCTACTGTTCATGGGGAAATCATTCACCATTTCATATCTTGCCTTTTTCAGTCCACTCTCTTCTGCAAAAGAAGTGACTGCAAAAGTTCTCCAACTCTACTATATTCAGTATGCTGTTATTCAGAGTTTCTGTTCATTAACTACATAAATGTCACCTCTTAGTTCCTCCTCAGATTCTTCTCTCCCCACTTAACATGTAAAGCTTTACATGAGTTTAAAGTTTACCAAAACTAGTTCTATCCTCCCTATTTTTTCAATTTATAAAGTTGGCTTCTGATTTTACTCTGCCAGCAACAGACGCCTGCACAGACCATTCAGCCTCTTCTTTAATCACTTTAAGGTTTTCTCCTGCATAACCTTCTGGCTTAGGTAAAAAATAGGAAGCAGACAGGTTATTAAATTCTTTCCCTATCCTACTCTAAAACTAGTTTTAAATCTAACTTTGTAGTCCCAATGACTAATAAATCTGATGAATGTGACCCTTTATACTTTCTCATTTCTACAAAGTCCTTTATTCTTGCTACTTTTTAACCAGCTTCCAGCTCCAGTCAGAAGAAAATCTCAATTGATGCCTGCCAACCTTGGCTCATCATAGTCAGTTGTGTGCTATTTCATCTTTGCTGTTGTAAGGATGGATATATTATTTGTATTATGACAGATTAAAACAGTAACGAGTTTCATTTTATATCATCCCTCTGCATTTCCATCTACTTATTACTATGTGTGTTGATTTTGTTTGTGTTTGTTTTACATTCTGATTAGAATTTGCAATATCTTGTCCTTAGACAATAATGATTTCTTGAAAACATCAATTGACAAAAGTGAATTACCAGAAGTGGCAAAAAATGTTTTGTTCCTATAGTAAAAAACTTTCCACCATTTTTATTAGATCTGTCACCAAAGCAGAAGTTATATTTTTCTTGTCACTCATACCTACATTCAGAAAAGGCTTTAATAATAAATATATTTAACTATGTTACAAAAATTTAGCTTTTACATATTTCTCCACTTCAGCATTTCTGAGCTTCATTTTGGAATTTTTAATACTGATGAGGCTAAATAACTGAGAAATAGCAATAATAGCTCTTACGAGGTAAGAGTAGAAATCAGTTCTGGATTTCAAATGTACTAATTATTCCCTTGGAACATGTTTCTAGGAAGGCTTACTCAGTTTAACTTGTCCTGAGTTTGAAAATGCAGCCAGATATACATGTCTCAAACACTGTAGGAGTTATACTCTTGCAAAGAACAAACTCTCACAGACTTACCTGAAATGTTCTGTAATTATGACACAACCAACTAATAATCAAAGTTTCAATCAAGCCAATCCAAAACTGTGGCAAGATAAAAGATTATTAGAAACAAATATACAAGTTCTCCAGTATAGTATCTCTTGCCCGAAAGTTTATGGAAAGACAAAGTACCTGCAGGAGTTCCAAAATATTTAGAACTGTACAGCTGTGGAATCTGCTTGCTCATTTTCAAAAGTTGCCTACTGTGCCTATAGCAACACATATGATATGCCATTATCTGAGGCCACCTAGAGCAGGCTATTTTTTTTGCTCCCTGATTACATTAATTTGCATAATTCCTATTCTTCCCCAAACAAATTTAGTTCCAAGATTAAACTAATTTTGTTTCATGATTAAATGTGTCTTGGCTGTGAGCCTGAAATTCACTTTCCATGAACACTAGAAAGAACAAAACTTAACTTGCATGAATTTTCATTAAATGGCAGTGTGTAGAAATTGGAACATAAGAAAAGAGGAAATTCATGCAAACTCTTCAGAGGTGTTTGGGAGAAGCATCTCTATTTGCTCTGCTTGAATGTTTCTACATACTTCCCTCAGGTTGTTTCTCAAGATTTTTTGTAGTTGTATTAGTTATATTATTTAGTATATAAGCAACAGCTACAATAACGCATTAACTACAATAAAGTATGAATCAAAAATATTTTGTGCAAAAAATATGTATAAAAAAATATATAAATTAAGAGAAGTAACGGGGTATATGCTCACAGCCAGCAAAACATAACTGTTTAGAAGTAAATGTATATAATATGTGTTTTAAGAGCAACTGCATGGTTTTTATCCTGAAGGCTCAGGAAACATCTTGCTTATGAAAGGAAACCCTTTTTGGAATCTGCTCCAGCAGTGTCAGCCTTTAAATGATGTGAGTCTGTGCCTAGAAGTCTAACTGAAAGCCAAGAAGTCAATATGTGTTTCCCAGCTGTCTTAAATCAGCTTAAAATCACAACTTTAAGTCACAACAGGGTTGATAAGTTAACAGAAAAGGAAATTTAAAAGTAATACACTTGTTACAGTAACACTGGTGTATCAGTGGACCAGCCCACGGTACAGAGAAGACAAATCCTATTAAACTTGGTGGATGAGTGAAAGGAGATCAGTTTGTTTCCTCCCTGAATCCAAATTATTCTCACAGCTGGAAAAGAATCAGTGGCTGATAATGGCCTAACAACCTCTACCACTAACTGATATGACCTCAGGTGGAGTGATAAGAATATATAATTCTGTATTCCCTGAACTTGTCTGTGTCTCCTGGAGAGTGCTAATGCAGTGGGAGCTCTGTGCCACCCTGAGCAGTATAATGCTTTAAAATTTAGAAGAGACTGAATATGATTATTTATAGGCCTTTAAAATGCATATTGCATTACATATTGCATTACTAAGGAAAAACTGAAAATAAAGAGTTTAATGTGTATGTTACATATCAGGGATGAAAATTATGTATTCAATTTCTTACCTTGTCCATAATTTATCTATTCTGAAACTATCACACTGACTAGAAGAGTAGGAGTTTTTTTGGTATTTTGCTTTTCCTGGGAGAGAAAGAGTTTTGTTACTTTGGAATCAAAAGCAGAACTTCCATCTGACTTCAGGAAAACTGGATCCTGACTTAAGGAAAAGTGGGCCAGGATCCTGTCTGGATGCATTCATTACACAGTTATGGAGTATCACAGGCTATCTTCCAAGTCGTCACCTGCCAGTAGACAACAATTACCTCAAATTCACAACAACCATATCACAACAATCTCATCAAGAGGCAGCAGAGAGAAGAACAATTATCTTTTCTCATTTAGAAACAATAATTCTTAGGTTGTACGTATTTAGCTATTTTTAATTAAAATCCATTACAGTTTAAAGGCATGCTTGGTGCTTCCCTAGGGAAAGCAATCACAGCTGTGATCTAGAGCCTAGATAGAAAACAGTAATATGGAGAATGCCCCTTATATTTTAAACAATCCTTCATATATAAATTATTTGCCCCTGCAGAGCAATTAGTAAAGCAAGCTGAATACTTTTCTTTCCCATCTTTTCCCTAAATAGGATGGCAGGAAATGAAATATATATCTATTTTGTTAACATTATCCTTATCTAAATTCTGAAATGTTATTGTATTTCAAAAAAAAAAAAAAAAAAAAGGTTTTCTAGTCTTAAAAAAACTAGAATGATCTCTTCAGAGAATACCAATCCTCCAAGGCAGAGACAAGCTGTGGGAAGCAATTCCCTCATGAGTTGCAGGGTTAGGACTCAAAGATTTCTTGCATTGGGAATGTTGCAGCCCTCTGGTGCAATAATTAGACACAGAATGACACAGATACAGTGGCTGAAATCATAGCAGCTGCGAGAGGCTGTGAAGATGATCTCTGCCTGCCCTTGGGCAGCTGGATGTGAGACATTTGCTGCACAAGCCTCATCGTTCCAGCTGTGCTGTGTTCACACAAACATGGTCTGCAGGAATGCATGCCCAACCAGACTTTCCCATGCTTGGACTCAGACATGGGATGAAAAGCCTTACAAAGGCTGCTGATTTATCATTTGGCTGCTGTGTTTGAACTTTGAGAATGAACAAATGAGTGGAAGGTAGACCCTAAGTCCTAAAATAATTTAGGTGATAGAATCACTTTAAAAAGCAATATTTCTTATTTTAACCCTAACAATGCTTTTAGTCAGCGTGATAATAAAACTGAAGGAAGAAGGGAATGACTGCCAGGTCACCTTTTCTTTTTCAAATGCCAAGTCCCGTTCTGAACACGTGCCTTTAATTTGAGAAAATGATCAGGTGAAGTAAATTTTGGTAGCCATTAATTCTTACTGTCTGTCACCAGTTAGTTTCATCTGCAAGAACCAGTGTAAAGACCTCATGATCTGAATCCCTGGGCTCCTTCTCTGAATTATGAACACAAGCACTTTCACAGGCCTGCATATTTGCAGTGAGATATTAACCCTCAAGAGAGGGAAATCCCTACTGAGGACACTGTAATCTGTGTTGTTCATTAGAAGTAAGTAATCTCCATTGAGATGTGTTTTCTTAATTCTCATTTGCACTGCTGATTACCAGTCTCTTTCTTGTATGTGAGAGTTGTTCCTCCAACCAGCACTCCAAGGCTGTTCATCTGCAGGCAACATTAGATGCAAGTGATGCAGCACACCAAAGCAAGCAGACCATTGCAATTCCTCAATAAATCCTCAGAAGCTTACCTGGCTGTTAATCAAATAGAGTAGGAATTCTCTAGCACTATGCAGTGGAAGGATTCTCTCTCAATAACTTAAGTTTTGACATAAGCCCTAGGAAAAGAAGTACACTGTCTCTGGATGGAAATCCTCTGTGCTATAGAAACATGACATGCTATAGAAACATGCTGAATAACAACTAAATTCAGCTTAAGAGCAAAAGATAATTGGCACGATTTCTACAGACGTGCTGGGGAAAAAAAATAGAAAAAAAAAAGAGACCATTTGAGTCTATTCATTCTACTGTGTACAGTTTGGTTTTTACATGAAAAATCAAGATAATACTTTAAGGAGGCAATTACTGTAGCATTTCACATACAGTAACCTACATATAAAAAGCATTAGTACTGTAGATTATGCCCAGCTCTGCTTTTATATGACAGTGATTCCTTTCCCTGGGCTTCTTACGTTGAAACACTGTTACACCTTCTGGTTTATACCCTTTTACCTTGCACACAAGTACAATTTTCTGAGGTTATAACAAGGAGCATTTTATTTGTTGGTTCCCCACTCTCAGTAACATTTAACAGTTACACCTAATTAAGGGATCAATGAGACCAAAACTTTGCTGTTAAACTTGCATATATTTTAAGAGGTTGCAGACAGTGCAAATATATTTAAATTACTCCATACAGTAAACTTTAGATACCTCTTACAAAGCAACAACAACAAAAGTCCTCTCAGGCAAAGACATATTAAATACAACTTTTATTTACATGGTATTTTACTACATATTAAGAAAAGAAGAGGGGAAACAATGCAAAGCCTGTTGGGCATAGCTGACAATTTCTGCAGTTTTATCAGTCTATGATTCTCCAAGTTCTCCTGAGCTGCATTAAAAAGAGAATTGTCAGCATATTGAGGCAGGCTGTCTTCCTCCTTTACTCTGTCCTGGTGATGCCACATCTGATATACGGTGTGCAGCTCTGCACTTCCCAGTTCAACAAAGGCAGGGATCTCCCAGAGAGAATGGAGGTCCACAAAAATGATGAGGGGCCTGGGGCATCTTGTATGAAAAGAGAGGCTGAGAGACCCAGTGCTGTTCAGCTTGAAGAAGAGCAGTCTGAGTGGGGATCTTAGCAATACATGTAAATATCTGATGGGTAAGAGCCAAGCAGATAGGGCCAGGTTCTTTTCATCAGTGCCCAGCAACACGACAAAGGGCAATGGGCACAAAGTGGAACATAGGTAATTCCAAACTAACATGAGAAAAAAAATTGTTTGAGGGTGACAGAGCACTGGAACAGGCTATCCAGAGAGATAATGGAGTCTCTTTCTCTGGAGATATCCAAAATCCACCTTGACACTTTCCTGTATGACCTGATGTAGAGAACCTGCTTTAGCAAAGGACTAGGTGATCTCCAGGGGTACCTTCCAACTCCTACAATTCTGTGATTCTGAGAAGTTCCCATCCAGACTGTGTGCTTCTCCAAGCTGGAGAGAAGCTGGAACAAGGATAGTTCCGATGAGCCACATCTCAGGACAAGTACATTTTAAGTGCTTTTACATATCTTCTGGAGCTCACAGGTGCAGATATTGCAAAATTCCTGCCTGTAAGCTTCTTCACAGAAGTAGGACTTTGCAGCCTAATCACCATTATCAATAACCTCTAATGATAAATAATATCTCTATCCCACACAAAGCAAACACTTGCAACAGACACTCATTTATAACAGTGATCTGGCTAGATACTTCAGGTCAGCTGGCAGGTAAATTATTATAAATTCTGAAGAAGAATTAGTAATCTTTCCATTCCATTTAGTCTATAAGCATGGTAATTAGGTTATTAATATTACTTGTTTTTCAACTCTGTTGACCAATACAATCCCAAACCTTGTTGCCAAGAGATAATATTACTATAACATGGAAGGATTTCCAACGGGAGAAGTAAGATGACAAAAAGAGCACTAGAAAGCAAAATAGTTCGGAGAAAGGAAGAGTTTCAAAAACTGAATTCCATCCTTACAAGATGCATCCTACATATTTTCTGAAAAGAAATGCATTCCATTAGATATTACTTTTTCTAATATGGAGCAAAATAAAAAATTAAAGGTGACTTTTACACTCAAGCCAGAAATCAACAGTCTGGGAACAGAAGGAGATTCCAGACATAGGACTTATGAGTCAGATGTTATTGACAGAAATCTAGCATTTCTTAAAACTAAAAAATAATTTAAGAAGTCATACTATTGTTATTTAAATAGCACAGTATATACTGAGTTTTAGCCACTGAATAGTTGT
Source organism: Lagopus muta (assembly GCF_023343835.1). Taxonomy (NCBI): domain Eukaryota; kingdom Metazoa; phylum Chordata; class Aves; order Galliformes; family Phasianidae; genus Lagopus; species Lagopus muta. The sequence goes on along the minus strand of NC_064435.1, from coordinate 61,378,215 downwards.
TATTAACTTCCACCCATCTTAATGGGATAAAAAATTGAGAAGATAATCTAAATTTGAATTAAACTTTGAACATTCAACTAGTATCTGTGTAACTTGCTGAATAAACAGAAGTGTTGTGGTTTTTTTTTTTCCATTTTCTACACATAAATTACATTGTGTTTTATAGTGGTTGTTCCTGAAGGAAAATCTGGAAACTACTGCTGGCTGAGGCAGCTATGGCTGTGTATTCTTTAGCTAGTAAGATAACCATGTTGAAGAGTACATCTTATGCTTGCGTGTGTTTAGATGCTGGTAATAAGAATGCATGTAGGTCCATGAGCAGCACAGCTAGTTGAAATCTCAATTAATACAAAAAAAATGTGAAGGTCACAGTCTGGGAACTGTAGTTCCTAGAACCAAATATGTCTGAAAAAGAGTAAAGTCTATAGTACATTTTCTTCATTTCATTTAAACTTGTTCCAAATTTTTATAGGGCATTCTGAGGGGGGAATTTTCTTAATATATACAGGCTAATGAGAAATAACTAAATTGGTTTTTTTTCATACCTTTCATTATTTTTATGTAATCCTGTTTGTGAGCACTCTGATTTCTACATAACATAAGTTCACAAAATAGCAACTTGTTGTCATGAAATGGGATACTCTTGATCTGAAGTAAGAATATTAATCCTAAGCCTTGCATCAAACAGTGACAAGTTTGAAACATATTTTCTTCTCTCAGCTCCACTATGAGAGTAACAAACATGCTTTTTGCTCATTAATGTGAATAATATATCAAACAGAAATGCCTTTAATTGTTTATTTTGCTAGCTGGAAAAGAAGGGGGAAAAAAAAATCAACTGATTTAACTTCCTTTTTTTGCTTTTTCTTTCCTCAGCTTTATTATTATTATTCCAACAGCACATCTTTCTTCCCCAAGGTTTTAGAGAAACATCACTCTCTCCATTGTCCCTAAAACTTCTTAGACATTTAAGAGCAAGAAACAAAAAAAAATGCTACTATAATAACTCCTTCATAAAGCTTGATTATAATTCTTTCTTTCAAAAGCAGCAAAAGACTCACAAACGATCCAGCTGCACGTATAAAACAGTGTATAGAACAAAAGTACAAAACTACACAAAATCTAATACAAAGGGGAACAGAAATCCACCTACTCTCAAAGTAAATCAAAGAGATCTGAATACCCTTACAAAGAAATAGGTGGGCAAAATCAGCACCTCATTTTGTAGTTGAAGAAACAGCTGTAAAAAAAAAAAAAAAGTGTATTTCTCCCTTCCAATTACAGCAGGAACAGTTTAGGTACTTATGGATATTTGCCAAGCCATAAAAAAATCTGGCTAGATCATAACTTTTATCTTTTGATTTCCATTTCCACTCTCATCCACTAGCTAACAGTCCTAAATTTTACTATAACAGTCTTGACATTCTCTACATTTTGTTTTCAATTTGATTAGCAAACAGGCATCAAAAAAGGAAGGATTTCAAAAGGATTACAAAATCCACTTTCAGTCTCCTACAAAGTTGCTTCTGAATTACTACCAGTCAGGCAGCAATGGGCATGAAATATTTTCTGGGCATAGTATAGCTAATATTCCTAAACTATTCCTAAGAGAGATGAAACCTAGAGGTCAAATTCTTTTGTAAGATAAAAGTGCGAAACTCTCGCTGAAACATGTGTGAATAGCCCACATATAAATCTGTCTCATGACAGAATTTGAAGAATTTCCAAGAAGAAACTGTTGGCATAAACACAAGAAAACCAAGAAAACCAATTATTTAAATGGAGTTCTTTTTAGCATATCTTTTTTTTTTTTTTTTTTTTTTTCCCTCTGAAGTAAGATTCAGCATTAATGGAGAGAACAAACTAGATAAACTAAATAAAATGGAAAAGTTATTTGTTTCTATACCCATACGATAACAAAGCAGAGTTGGCTGTACTTAGCATCATGCTAAAAATATTTTTAAAATGAATAAATAAAAACACCAGATTTGTGGATTTAATTGGAAGAACCAAGCCTTTTTTCTTGGCTCTTTCTGTTCTCATAGACACCACTGTTGCTGAGTAAGAAAACTGATAAAATGCCCTAGAGAAGCTTTACAACTCAACTGGCACTTACACAGCAGATAAGTCTCGCTGATATCAGAGTAATCTTTCCACAAGGATGAACAGCTCTTGAACAATTTCTCTAGGGAACAGTATTAGACACAAACAGACTTTCTCCATCATCAGACATGATATTCAGCCCATATGCAACATACACTGCTAGTCAGAGGCTATGGTAGTCACAGACTCTTTGTGTGCTACGCACAGTAGTCAATATACTGTTTTTTTATGTTTTAACATCAACAAATAAACTGATCATTTCTAATGTTGTACAAGTATATGAAGGAATGTGTCTGTAGACTGTAGGGCTAAAATACCTGCCACATCATCAAAATCAAAAATCTGAAATATTTTGATCTTTTTTACAGTTCTACATAACTGAAATGACATATTTTTTTAATTTCTACCTTTATTTGCTCATTAGTCTGTAACTGTAGTAGAGAGCAATTTCTTCAGTTACATTTCCAAACACAGTACAAGACCTTTTCTTTAAATTACTTACAACTCAAGCATAAATTATTTTAAAGATTTTAGCTGAAAATGGTTTGACAAATTCTCAAGGCATGGATATTTGTTCACAGAAGTTATTTATCTTCACTCTCAGCACAGACTTCTACACTTAGATATCTGGTCTGCACTGGTCATCTTTGTTTTCCCAATAATCAATATCTGACAATCTAGCACCTACAGAGGGTGTTTTCTTTTAAGTGTTGCCTTGGAACAGGATCAATCATCTGATCATTCTGTTGACACAAACTTAGGTGAACTGCCTAAATTTGGATACAGTCATATTGAATTAAGACTTTTCTCAGTACTCAGCACTCTGCACTGTATTAGCAAAAGAAATTGCATACATTCTATATACAGAGAATTCTTTTCCTTTATCTGTAGCTATGTTCATGAACTGCATTTACACTTCTTTACAGTATGTATGAAAGGAAGAAAACCTTTATAGGTGAGAGATCTAAGGACAAAATTGTGGAAATGATCCCATTGAGAGATTTAGACTGTTTTGTTTTGTTTTTGTTTTTGTTTTTCAGTATTCAAAGCTAAATAGGTTTAGACTGGTCAAATTTACTTCAGTTTCCAGAATTAACAATTCTATTCTTCCTCAAATCCTCAGACTTGCACAGATATCTATAGAGTGTGAGAAACCCAGAATTTTTTTCAACTGGAATGTTACATGTCATGTCTCATAAGACGCTTGTAGTAAGGGCAGAAAGAGTCACACTTTTGGACTGCTTATTTTTCTACATTCTCCTGCCCTATTTACAGCAATGCACAAGGCATAGATGCTACAGAAAACTGGTACACAAAGCTGATTCAGAGAAGACACCTTTGACAGTCATTGAGGTATGGGCCAGACAGTTCTATTCTCTCTTTCCAGTCCTATGTTTATGTTGCCATTAAAGGCTGTGGAAAATACAGAAAAAAAGGGACAAAAGTAGGAGCAAGTGCACACATTCAGACAACATTTTCAAGTATCTGGATTTTTGACTGAATAATCTTAATACTCTTCCCACAGATTTGTAAAGACTCTAAAAATTAAACTTCTGCTCTTTGGACTTAATGCTAGCATTAGTACATAAGCGTTTGGACTCCTGGTATGACAGCACATGCCTGTCCAACTGAGCTAGCAACAAAAGTGATGGAGATAGTACATATGTATTGATCAGCCAATAGAAATTGATTAGATGTACACTTTAACTAGTAAATTTTAAGCCTGTTCACTGACCGCAAGAAGTGTACAGGTTAGCACTTCTGGTTTCCATGACAAGTTCTGGATAGGAAATATTCTTGAAGAATATTTCCTGTTTATTTTTGTCCAGAATCCTCTCTCTGCTCTTTCTGTGCATTATGCCTCTGCCTTCTTCTTCCACATCCACAGCTATAGATTCCACTTCTATACATACAAAGATCTCATTCCTTTCCTATCTCTTTCTTCCCCTATCCTATATTACAGATAGTCCTTCTTCCTTGCACTCTCACTCTTACATCTTGCCTCACTGTCAGCAGAGGGAGAATTGAATGCAAAACCAATCTCATCCAAACCAAGCACAAAGATATTCAAAATCTGGCTAGACATAATCCTGATCAACCTGCTTTAGTTGATCCTGCTTGATCAAGAGATCAGGAGATGTCCTTCCCAACCTATAGCTCTCTGTTATTCTGTGGTCCCTCCCAGTAACAAAGCTAAGCAAAAGTTTAAGCAACTGAAAAGTTGGGCAACATCACTGTCATTTCTGGTACCATTTGTGATGCCTTTTGATTTAAATACTAATATCATCTCAAACTGGGATATTTTTTGCACAAAAGTCTGAAAGGAACCTGAGAAGGCATTTTATGTATTTTCAAATAATCAGCATATTGCATATTTCTGACTTTTTTAAAAGGTCCCAGGATTCAATAATTATCTTGGATTTTATATATCTGAGGCTTCTAACCCTTCTTAAGAAGCGGAATGCAGACAAAAGTGAAAATCAAACTGATATGAAAATTAAAAGCCATTCAACATTTCAATTTGATTCTGTTAATTGTTAGTGAATTTAACAATTAAATATTTGCATGTCAGTCAGCAAATAAATATGCCAACCAGCCTGCAACAAATTATTTCAGTGATGTAGATTCTGAGATGAGTAGATTCAACATCTGCCAACCTGAGATTAACCATTTCTTTATTAGGAAGCTGGCAATTAACTTTTGAAATGGCAATGAAATGGAGATGAGCAAGTAAATAACGCAAACATGGAGGGAATGTTTAGAGTCAAGTGTTTCCACATGACATGAGTTGGCAAACCTGCAAAGCCTACCTGTGCAACCTGGTCTAGCAAGCCTGCTTTGGCAGAGGGATTGGACTTGATCTCTAGAGGTTCCTTCTAGCCCCTACAATTCTGTGATTCTGTGATTCTATGTGATTCTGTGAAAATGACTAGCTCCTGAAAGTCAGTGAATTTGAATGGGTGCAAAAGAAAAAGGAAAAGAGTTGTAACTGTGAATGGTAAAGAGTTTGGAATTAGTGATTTGAATGAGAAAATGATCAAGAAGAAGAAGGAAGGAAAAATAATCAAGTTCACTGAAGAGAGAAATGTGACATAGTGAAATCTGGAATGAAAAATTCTTGATATTAATTAGGTTATAAATAGTCAGATGAAATTTGATCTTAATGAAAACAACCATAAGCATAAGAAAAACATGTGTCTGTGTACACAAGGAGAGAGTTCACGTTAGTTCTTAAGTAATTACTAGGGACATCAGAAACTAAAATGTCAATATAGAAATTCTGAAATTACTGTCCATATTTATATGCATACTCATAGTGCTCAGAAATTATCATGCTGGAGAATGGAACTGAAAATAACATAGAAAATAGTATTATGATTCTTTGTAAACTCATACTAAAGCATGTTAAATGCTGTGTGTGGTGTTCAAAAGAGCAAACAAGAAAAACTGGAAAATAGCAAAGATTATTAGAAGTACAAGATTATTCCAAAAGGGGAAAGATGACATACCAGAATTTTCAGCTTGAAAAAAAAAGCAACTTTTTCTACACAATCATAAAGAGGACGGAAAAGAGGAACAAATATAACCATTCGCTATTTATCACTGCAGAATAGCAAGTTTAATGAAACTGTCAGGTAGCAGGAAGAACTGTCTTTTACAAAAGTCACAGTTCAGCTGTAGAACTCACTGCCATTGTTAAGTCAAAGAAAATAAACTCAGAAAGTGTAATTTAACTTTGTACTCTGGGATGTTGGAAACAGTAACTTGTTTAACATATCTGTCCAGTTCCCAGAAGCTGGTAGGTTAAGTTAGGACTCTCTTTCTCCATCACCTCTTAGTATCTTCCACTCATTATTTACAGGATCTCTGTATGGATTTTCTCAAAATGAAGTCAGAAACTTTACCAAGAAGGTGCCACCATCATTTATGTATGAGATAGTGTGGCACTTCCAGAGAATACAGCACTTCCAACACAAGGTACCATCCTCTTTCAATTCCATGATTTCTGAAAAAGGACATTCTTTCAGTTCCAAGTGCTTACCTTGTCACCTCCTGATAAAAATAAACCTTCTGAGGAAGATAACAGTCTTTTCTTACTGTTTCTTGATCCTCTGCCTGAAGTACACATTCCTTGCCACATATTGTATTCTTTCTCAATAATCACATGGTTTTCTGCATGGTTTTTTCTACATCAAAGGTTTCAGGGCTAAAACTTGTCTTTCCTTGATTTTGTTTTTCACTATCCATGCTCCTCAAGAAAAGCAAACCTGTAACACAAGAATACAGCAACAGCAGTTTCACCATTACCCTCATTTTTTTTTGGCTCGCAACACTCTTTTACATATTATTGTTTTGTAAACACCTCAAAGTCACTCCAGCAGCTATGGAAAACATGTGTGAGCCTTCTGTGATTTTCTTGCGAAACACATACCCAGAAAACCCTTCTGCTGACTTTTGTCATTCTTGTTTATGACTTGTATACCTTGTTGGAGCTGCTGGAACATCGCTGCCTCACAAACAAGCAAAAAATAACCACATAAAATCCTAGTTTCTAGCATACCAAGATGTATAGAAACCTTCTTGAATATATGCTGGAAAGGGGCTGCTCTTACAGAAAAAACTGTCACAGAATGAAGAGCAAGCAGCTACAGTAGAGCTACAAAGATCCCAAGAGCTGTTCCACCTTTTTGGTAGTCCCATAAATCTTGCACTTTTACAAGAAGCATGAAGTATTTGTTTCCAGGAAACACACAAACATAGCACTTTAATGCATAGGGAAGCTGAGATACTTGTTCTACTTTGCCATTTCTAATGAGAACATGAGCCAGTAGTGTTCTTTCTCAGAGAAAAAAAAAAAAAAAAAAAGAGACAGAGAGACCAAGAAGGGAGTAGTATTTGCAGAAACCAGTAACAATTCAGTAGTGAAAGCTGGCTTAAAATGCATGCAAGTCACAAAAGTGTATGTTCTCAGAAACAGCTAATCAGTTTCAGATCCTAGGAGTAAAAAAATCCCAGGGTGGCTACTGTGCTGGAAGATCCTAGAAGTTTGTGAGCTCAGCCATGTCTCTAGGAATATGAGAAGGAGCATGTTTGCTTCATCTGTGAACCAAACTATTGGGCTGAAGAATGGGGGAACTCCAGTGTAGAAGGAGACAAGACAATCTGGTAATTGAGGGAGGAACTGGGAAAGGATTTGCAGGATGAAGACTAAAAAATTTAAGAGAAGAAACAGAGTCCCAGGATGAAAACAGTATTATTCTGAGCAAGTGAGGGTAGGAAAGTGGTTCAGGGATGAAAAGGAAAGGTGCAGTGGGGGAGTCTGGACACTAGGCTGAAAGGCACTGCATGGAAGTGTGGGGGCTGTGACATTGGAAGAACTGTGGATCAGGAAGTTTCTCAAATGAGAAAATTCTCTCCTTGTCTATTATCTGTCCACACAGACATGTTAGGTACCCCCACAACCCATTTTCATTTCTGCTGTCAAAACACCATAACTTCATGGTTCACACAGTGGTGCTGATGACCTTGTGCAGACGAGCAATGGGGAAGATTGTATGAAAAGGTAAGCACAGCTTCCCTTCCCTCTGCACTGCTTTCCCATAGCCCACCATACTCCATCGTTCTCTCCCTTAAAGGAATAACTTTTTTCTTTCCACAAACTCCAATTCACTTTTTTTTAGTACTATTCCCTGTTGACGTAATTAAAAATTAAATTTATGATAAAACCAAGGTGATTCAGTGTTGAACTCTGAGAGTTTCAGCATCTTCCTGTTCAGTACATTATACTACACAAAATGACTGCTAGTTATTAAAGAATTCTGTAGGATGTCAAACTCTTAATACAACTGTTCTGTCACAGTTGGACAGAGGAAATAAATCATGTGCAGACACATGTTTATATATATATATTCATAGTTTTTACCTGCCTTTAATTACAGAATTGAAAGTCTTCATTATTTCCCACAAAATAATTATTTCCTCAAAAGCATAACGAAAGATGACAAAAGAGTAAGAACAAAGAGAAGAAAATAAACTATAGGCCTTCAGGAAGAGGAAAGCAGAAAACAAAACCAGAAAAGGAAAGAAGATTGAACTCAAGCCAAAATAAAACAAAGGAAAATAAAACATACAAAGAGAAAGAAAACAAAGTAGAGACAGAAATATTAAAAAATAAAGACAGAAAGATGAGGTACAGGGTTTTTTTCCTTTGATTTTGGACTTTTACAAGGAAAGAAACTGATCACTTGGAAAGTATAAATCTAACTTAAAGGTAAGAATCTTCAGGTTTATTTTTAATTGAAATATTACTTTATTTATTTCTAGCTCTCTTAGGGAAACTGCAAAAGTAGGAATTTGCAGTAATAATCTACAGAAATTACCTTCAGTTTCCTTTTAACTTCTCTCATTGAAAAGGAATTGAGTGGCGGAAGGGGGTGGTTTTCACATTCAACGAATGCACTAAAGCCTGGTTTTTCACCGGGGTGCAAAAATAAAAAATAATATGGGGCACCACAAATAGCAGATCCAGTTCCCAAATTAGTCAGCACCGGAGACTTTCTAGTGAGGTGCAGCCTGTGACATGGAACTTGGAGCCACTTATGACTTTATGACAAAACTATTTCTTCGCGCAAGGTTTCTAAATGCAAAATGGAACTGACTGGATTAGAAGTCTGTGTATGTCAGGGAATATGCAGTGTGTATAGAAGTGATGTCTTGAATAAGCTGGGTGAGAAGTATATTCCTTTTGATTGTTGTCTCTTTCTTTTTAATGTTCTCAGAAAACGGCTGTATCTTTCAGAGTCTCTCAAGGATTTTTAGATAAAAAGAGAGGTTTTATCTTTGCATGTCTATAAGCAGTGAAAAACTCCGGAGACTGAAACCTACAGGCAATTCAAATAAACTAAATCCGATCAAGGTAATATCAATGCCAGAATTAGAAGAAAACCCAGAGAGAATATCAATAACAACATTAAAACAGCAGGTTTCAACTGGAATCAATAGGCAGTATAAACAGAAAAAATTAAGTCACAAAGTGATAGTAGATAAAAGCTCCCCACTCATTAAAATTCTGTTTGTCTTTGTGTCTCTTTATCAATGTACCTATATATCTATGCAAGTGTATCAAAGTTTATAATGTAAAAGAATGATGAAATAATCTAATTAATTTCCGGTGTCATTTCACATATTTCTTTCAAGTTAAAACTGCAATATTAATAATGGTTTGCAGTTTAATAAAATATCTCTACGTCCTATTAACTTCTATATCTGCTTGTTATAAAGCCCTTTTTTATCAAATAGCTAAACTTCAAAAGATTTCTACTTTGATCTGAAATGAAAAAATGAGGTTCATTCCATTTGTACAGAATAACCTCACTATATTTTATAGAAAGACAGTTGTCTGTTACTGCCTTTCTGTCTCAAAACACATTTTAACTTGGGCAAGTGAAAGGAAAGGAATACTGGAGAGAGAACATACATAAGAACAGGGCTGAAGATGTGTCTTAAAATTTATGATGACTGGAGTGAGTGAGATATTCTTCCTATTCGAAAACCAATAAAAGTATCAAGAATGAAATGTGGGGGTATTTATAGGTGTGTTTAATGCTCTGGGCTGAGCTTTCATGGTTTATTTCCACTTTCAAAACTGAGATTTTAACAATATGTTAATCTCCTCTTATTTTCTGACAGCTTTTTCTTTCTCACAGGAAAAAATTATATAAATTAGATTCGTAAGGGAGAAATATTCTAAATTTGAAGCTATTTTGTGAAAATTATATCACAAATAAACATTTTAGAAGATGCCATCCCAAACTTTTAGAGGGTAAATTAAAATTCTTCCATGATTGTAACGTAAGGGACTGGGCTTGTATTAGGCCACATCTAAAAGCTACCTACTTCTTGACTGAATAAGGAAAAAGCCCTTTTATATTCCTAAGCCTAGACCTTTATAAAGAAATAGTGTGAACCGCAGTCAACATGATCACTTCAATCAGAACACTGTTTTACTGGACCTCTAAATGTTACTGGTAAGTGAATTGGTAGGAAAGTTAAAAAAAAAAAAAATGCAGCTAGAGTAGCACAGTATGACAGACAATGTGGGGGAAAAAAAAAAAAGGTGGTTAGGTCTATAGCAAAGGTAGTATTTCTTGTTAGTATATCATCCAAAAAAACCTTTACGCTGAAGCGTAAAAACATCCTTTATCAACAAAGGCCAGCTGTGTCAGTAAAGGTATTTTCACTCACTAGTACCCATCCCCAGCTCTTCTCCACAGCTTCAATCCCCCTTTATCTATAAGCATACCACCATGTTGCTAACTTCCAGTATAGTTCTTCCATACAGTAATAGCTCCTTGTATGATCTATTTCCTCTCCAAGTAACTCAGTCACAAAATACGACAGTAAGGGCCAGTTCTCATTAATGTTTCTATAAGTGACCTGGATGAAGGACTCAAATGCATACTAAGTTTGCAGATAACACTAAGTCAGGAGGACTTGTGCCCCCTGTGACTGTAGAGAGGCCTCAAGGTTGGTGTGCCCAAGCAGCCAAAAGGACCAACCACAGCTTGGGGTGCATCAGATCCTGCACTGCCTCTCAACCACTGGGTTGGATTAAATATTTGGGACCTGATATATCTTCCAAATTCTACATTTTCCATGCTTAGACTGAATTCTGATCTAATAGGTCATCTAAGTTTTTAATTTCTTGCATTGAAATTCTGAAGGAGTGTGATGCAGTAAAGATGTATGTGTTGCAAAAATGATAGCTAGAGAAGATTTGAGGAGCAACTGTAAAAAAAATCTGAGGAATTTCTGCTTCTTGGCATCCATTACTCTAAGCAAAACCAGACATAATGCAGCTAAATGAAATAAAGTATCATGGCAGTTTACAGTTCATGTATGAATGTGTTCACATTTAAATATATTTATCTGTTCAAAACAAGATGTTAGATTACTCAACTATAATGACAAACTCATGAAAATAGAAAGGAAAATTGCATCCAGTGCAAGGGAGGTCTTTCAGAAGGTCATGTTTTTCTGGTCACTAAACAGACTGATAACTTGGCATGCCACATTTTTAAACTGCAAAAGTCTGAGTGTAATTTTCCTGGAAGAGTGTGTTCAGAACTGATTTCCAAGAGGATAGACAATGAAGAGTAGTAACAAGGGAGACATGGTGGCTGCTACATTAGAATCTAAGAAGTTTTTATTCAGATCTTCACAAAATCTCGGTTCTTCATGCCACATTCAGAAGAAACAGTGAGATAAAGTACTACATAACTTTTCTAGCCCTCTGTATCACCTATCATCTGCATTCCTTAGAAACAGATTGTCATGATGGAGATGCTTAGCATGGAACATACAATTGATTTAATGGTTGATTTAAACTTCTGGGTTTTTTTGCACTTAATAAGGGTTTAAAGTTAACCGATATAGATTTGTTAATTAACTGTCCAGAGGAAGTTTTACAGTTGATGCTGTTGTTTTCCCTGCAAATAACACATTGTGTGGAAGAGAAAAGATCAGCTGTACAATGTGATGCTGTTTTCAGTTTATCTATTTGTTTTATCTCATAAGAGAATAAGCACAAACATTCTGAGTCAGATGTTCTCATTAATGTGAATTCCCATTACAAAACTGAAAATACACAGATACCAAGATACCAAGAAAATACCAAGATACAGTTCTAAATGTCTCTTTGTTCAAATCATAAGCATATTCTTAAGAGTGCCAGTCCTACAAAATTTGTGAATATTCTTACTTAGAATAAGTCTTACTTGCCTAAGGACAGGAAAATAATGGTGCGAAAGTCCTGAAATATCTACAGCAGATTTTGACCACTTCCTCCAGAATCAAGATCCTCAAAACCTCTACTACCCCCATCCTAACACAGATGGACCCAAATGTCCCATATGCCTAAACATATATCCATATACTTCATTTGGTCCAGACTAAAAAGTTTTGGGAAAATGCCCTCTGAATCAAATTGTAACAAAACATAAGCCGGGGAACTAATACCTCTTTTACATAAAGAACAGTTTCAGTTGAAATTGTCCAACCATTTGAGAGAATAAGAGCCAAAAAGAAAAAAAAATATGCCAATTTGGACTTGACATCAGGAAAACATCGCTTTGAATACAGTCAAGACTGTGAATTGGTCACCCAGAGAGGTTCTTTCTTTGGGAGGTTTCAGGACCTAACTAGATAAAGCCTCAAGCAGGCTGATTTGGTCTCACTACTGATCCTTCTTTTAGCAGGAATCTAGACTATGGATCTCTCGAGGTCCGCTATAACCTGTATTATCCTTCATCTGCATGGTTTTTATACATTACTTCTTACTGGTTGCTTGGTGCCAACTTTTACAGGATCCTCAAATATGTTTTGAGGTAGGAAATAGGAATGCAGAAGGGGATGGTACTGTGGTCTGCTACCCCTTAAATAAATTAATTTAAGCTTGGCTGAGATTTAAGGCTCTGAAAATTATTACTGAGTATCAGCAACTGAGATTCTTAAAAATGGAATAGTAAGCTCTCTAGATAGTCCTACTTGGACTACACTAGAATGAAATGACCTCTCCACTGTTACTGGAAGCCTTTCTAGCTACTGTCTCCCATGTTTAAACAGTTTCTGATATTTCCCACAAAATTATGCAAATTTCTGATCTTGAAATCAAGTAATATTTCACACCACTTGAAATGCTTAGTCAGTTGCTAAATAAAATATTTCTCTTTATAAGTAAACATAGCAGAACCTGACTCAGAGCAAATTACTTATTTAATACATTTAGCCCTACATTCTGCTTACAAATTTTCCTTGAAACAAATGTATAGCATTTAAATAAGAAATATTGTCTCTCTCCTGGTGGCATTTGAGCTCATGTTATCTCCCCAGTTGCTTAATGATAAATGAACACCCCTGATAGATGGTGCTGCATGCAAACCTTCACATCAGTAAAGGCTGGGGCATTTGAAGGAAGGTTTGGTATTCACCTGGCTGCTTACCAGTGCTATTATTACCATATGCAGCTATTTATAGTAGAGAGCAGATTGACTTTGTCCCCCCTTCCAAAAAATTAAAAAAATAATAATACAGGAGAAAGAATGAATTTTGTCAGGTTCTGCAAGTGAGAACTGGGAAAAAATAGCTAGTGCTTAGGCAGTCAGCTCAGTCACAGAGACAGGATTTGAGGAGGACATTCTTCCATGTTTCACCACAGTTCCTTGGTAAAAACACAGGCGTTGAGGATAACCATCAGAATCCAGCAACACAAGTACACTGGAGAACTATCTAAAAATACAATCTCTTGATTTTTGAAAAGAAGACTCTAGCCAGCAGTGCAGTCCTTAATCCTCTTCTGTCCAGGCTCTGACCTGAAGTGTATGATAGAAAAAATACAAGAATTGATGAAAGTGTATTTGTGGAATCGTAACAGGTTAAGGGAAGATAAATGACTGATTAACTGTAAAACGTGGTACATTTCTACCATCCTAAATGCAATATTTAAACTTTCATATTTATTTCATCTCTATGCTCAAGCCTTACTATTTCTTAAGCAGTGACTACTCAAAAGAACACTTTCAGTGTAATGGATGTAGTCTTTGCTGTCTGAATAACAGACACAGTGAATGTACAGCACATTGGAAAAGCAGAGGGGAAAATAACTTACTTATCTCTTATTATATCTTAATAACTAATTTCTTACTGTTATAATGGAAATGACCAAATAGCTCTTTTTCTTTTCACGTGCCCTTATTATCAGACAACATTGCTATCATCTAAACAGAAGACCATATCTGTCACACAGAAGACAACCAGTATTGTACCAAGAAATTACATGATTCCTGGAAATTATCCTTCCTTCCTGCTTTACTGCAAAGGCATTGGAGATTCTATTAATGCTATCTTTTTCCAAGAATGGCTCTGCTTTATCTGAAACCTCAAAGTATGTTGAATAGGATATAAATTAGAATATTCTGTGAAAGTATTCAAGATCAATAAAGAATGGACACAAAACTTCACTTCAGTCTCTTGAAGATCTGCAAAACAGTTTAAGATCATCACTTAAGTATAATCTTCATATGTGATCACTAATATCACAGTCAGTGGCATCAGATGGTACTGCCAATTACACACCCAACATTCCAATTCCTCTGTGAACTGGGTAGTTTCAGATTGTTCCCACACCAATACCATAAAGTGGGGCAACTGCCAAAACTGTTTACTATTCATTATCTCATATAGGAGGATACAAAGTTGAAGTTCTGATTTTGAACAGAACCCACTGAAAATAGTATGGACAGCAAAATCCCAGAAACAGAGATAAAATTTTTGTACTTTTCATCTAGCCTCTTTCTGACTTTTCTCACAAGAGGGTAACAAGCTGTGTGCAACATGGGAATTTTTCTTCAGGCAGCAGAAATGTATTACAACCTATGTTTATTTATGCAAAACATTGGTTTGGCATCTGACTAAGTCATAAGACAAAGTTATTAGCCAATATCCATTATAAGCTGCCTCCTAGAGGGAACTGGAATGTACTAGTCATACTTAACATTGCATGAGATTGCCTGCAGGTACTCTAGAGTCAACCCTAGGCCAAATTATAAGCACTGTTGGATTTATGTTTTCCTGTAGTCTTGCAGTGCTTGTCTTTTGTTTGTAAACCAAAAGAAGAAAATCTTCCTTGCCTTCCCATGATGCCAGACCGGTTTGTATCAAAATAGGTTAATGCTAGACAGAGCAGTTCATATTTATATTACAGTTTTATCTTATATATCCTTTCTCTAATTAGGATGTATGGATATTGCCACAGGTGGAGACCAGTGTTACAGTGGCCATTTCTGTTAAACCATCCAAGAGATAACCGATAACTCCAGTGAGGTGAAAAACAAAGCACAGCATTCCTGAAGTAAATCTTAAGATACACTTTTTCAAAATTACATTTCTCATATTTCATGCAGTAGTTTTTGAAGTGTGTGGTAATAATGAGAAGATCCAGAGAACAATAAGCTCTGCAAAGTGTTGAGACACACACATCAGTTTTGTACGAGTATCTTTCCACAGTTTTCGGTTGAATTGAATGTATGTCATTCAAATCATGCTAAAAATCTTTGAGACAAATAATGAGGTAAATTCTTTATGTCTAGTTACCACGATAATTACTTTAAGAGTGTTTACTGACTTAGAATCTAAGCAAACAAATATTTATTTAGACAATCATATAACCTTACTTGTGTTGCTTATGTTCACTTTTCAATAAGTTGGAAACTAAATTAGAATTAAACTTCTAGTCACTATCATGATTTAAACTTTTTGGAATTTTATCTTAGAATTCATATTTTCTTGGTAACAGTCATTATAAAAGAAATGATATATGTTAGAATTGATTGTTGTAATTTAAATCAGACAAGGATTTGTGATCCTTGAAATTCCCTATTGCTTGATTTACAATGCTCTTCTTCATTATATCATCCTTAATTTTATACAATCACCATTTGAAAGATTTCCTGTTATGGCTGCTGCCATAATGAACCAAGGTTCTTTACCTGCTCAGAATGTTTGTTCCTATTGTAGTGATTTTTGTGCATGTTAAGAGACTCAGTACTATGTAATTGCTTGTTTGCTTGCCTGCTCCTTTGAATCTGTCTTTCATACATTATTGAGCTTTAGAAATCAATGGAATTTCAGGTGTCCAACAGCCATGTAACGATTTGTGAATATTGAGTGTTGGTGTATATCCCAGACACATAGTAGCCAGCATGTTTATCTAATCCTTTGATTCCAAGGACGGCTTTTGAAAACATTTCACACATACAATTATATTTATTTCCTTTTGAACATGGCAATAAATATGTAAATATCTAGATTTGTATGAGTTTTGTAACTTATTTTTTTCTATTCTATGTGTACTTGATTTCTGTTTGTTCCAGAAATAAATAAGATAGTTTTTAAAGTATAGATATCCTTGTTGTGTTCTTCTACTAAGTTTAAGGTGCTTTTTTCTCTTTTCCTTTCTTTTTATTTTCTTTTTTGCTATTTAGAATCCTCTTCATTCTTCACACATACTATCTATCATGTGACTTGAGGATAAACTGCCTCAATAAATCCCATTATTCTGAAGAACAATAGAAATTACAAATTGATGACACTACAACAATGATAAATAGCATGTTTTATTTTCTTACGTTATTAGAATCTCATTCTTACACTTCTGAACTGACTCCAGTTCACAATGCTGTCAGACTAGGCAAGCACTACCTGTGTTGTTTCTGTTAAAGAAAAGGATGTTTCTGAACATTAGGATTTGTTAAATTCCAAATCTTGTTTAGCCAATTAGTATAACCCATGTTATCTCTGAATGTGCTGTTGAAGAAGTAAATGAATAGTACATATCAAATGTGCCCCTGTTTCCTGAAACAAAGAGGATCTTATCTGGGAAGATGCTATTTGAAGATATGCACAGGACATCATGCCTCTCCTCTGATGCCATGAAAATAATCTTCTGTGGCAGTTTTGATGGTTGTGGATACCTGAGTTGCTGGAGGTAGTTAGGTTGGAGAAGTTTTTCTGCAGAAGAAAACATATGAACTAAATATATTTGAAATGACATTCACAAAGATTACAGCCATCATGATTAAAGTTGTGAGCCCATGGTTAGCTATATTTTACCTGTCTAGAGTCTTCAAACAAATGCATAAATTGTCAAGACTGGTAACTAGGGCAAAGTTAAGCATTTTACCCCAAGGTTCAAAAGTTGAATTTCATGTTACATTACAAGAAAAGGAAAGAGACAAGCAAAAGCAAAAGGCCAAGATACAGAGAGCAGTCATTCAACCCTCAATTCCTTCTACAATATTTGATATAAATACTTGATATAAATATTTGATATAAATATTTTCTCAACTAACTATGCTCAGTGACTGAGTACAAAGTAATGGAATAAGGAGAATTGGTAAAGTCAGGAAAATATTGCTAAGGAATCACCCCTTTCTTCCCAATATGTTAACAGTGGCTAAAAGTGGTGGCCCAGACGCATGTTGCATTTTCACAGGCCTGTGTAGTAAATAGAAATGCAGAAAGTGAAATCAACTTCCTCCTGCTGTCCATGAAAGCACAACCATCAACTTCAGTGTGATCAGTCATTCATGCTTTCCTTTGCTCAGCTTGATCTGCTGCCTAATCATGAGCCTGAAGGCCCCTCTTTGTATCTTGTCACCTGTCAAGTGCTGCACCTTCTGGCAAAATATCCACCAGTTACTCTTGTTCTCAGATTACTCATCAGCCACTGTCCCATATATTTACCAAGGCCCTGAGGACACTGATATCCTGGTCCTCAAGTAGGTTTCCTTCACATTCTTGCCCCAGAGGCTCAGCTTGGGGTTATCAGTCCTTGCCTGAGCTATGCTGTAGAATGCGTATCTCCAGCTCTGTCATGGTCACGCCTGACCATGCACTCTGCTAATACAGACCCCGACCCATGGATTGACTTCACAGGTTAACTTCAGAGTTGTCTTATTGCTAAGGACCTGTCCAGAAGTCAACAGGCTGACTGCAGCCCTGGTTACTGCTGCCAGACCTGATCCTACCTTGCTAACTTACATTTCTGTCTCAACTTGAGACCCACTTCAGGCTTGAATGATGATCTGGATTCTCCTTTGACCCTCACTGCTGTGTCCAGGACTGCCCAATTTTCTTTGCTTGGGAAACATATCCCCACCCCATTGGCTCTGCACCCATGCTTGGCCATTCCCCACCTGATGCAATTCTTGTGGCTCATGGTAGCAGACATATCTCACAGTGGCTAGTGCTCCTCTAAGACTGGAAAATTCACAGAACCACCCTCAGCAGACTGGTCTGCTATCAGTGTTTCAGATGAAGGCATCCTGTTGTAGAATGCTGAAGGACTGCCTGGCTTGGTTCCCACAGGTGGTCAGTGCACACAGATAAATAGTCCCAAAAAATGTGGCTGTCATTCCACTTGTAAATATGAGGAAATCACAAAGAAAGGAAGGACACAGATACATTGAAATTGGAAAGAAATGGACAGGGGAGAAAACAGAAAAAAAAAAAAAAAAAAAAAAAAAAAAAAAAAAAAAGTATTTTCAGAATCTCTTTTCAGATGGCTTTTACTATTCCAGTCCTTACTAAATCAGTTCTGGGACATTTCTGTGTCTTTTTGCCTTATAGCTTTGCAACAATGTAATAAGAGCAATTCACCTGCCATTACTGCACCTGTTTGTACAGTTTAAATTAAAACCAGAAACACTGCAAATCCCACTTCACAATGTCTTTCAGTGTTCAAGACTCTGAATTAAAGGCCTTCATTGTTTAGGAGGATTATTTCATTACCTTCACTGGCTTCAAAGAAATAGGAATCTTCACTCACTTTTCTATTGATCCCCGCTGATCAGATTAACTTTGTTTTGGATTCCTACTGAAACAAAAGACAAATGGAAATGTTTTGAACACTTACGTGTACAGTTTTGTTTAGTTCATGATTCTATTACATATTACAAAGATGATTATTGGTTAAACAAAGAAAGAATAAGGGAATTACTGTGAATTATGTTCACTAAACATCATTACTTTAAACAATTACAAAATTATGAAATATTTCATAATGCCATGTTATTATGGTTAATTCCACAAGTAAGTGTATATTTTTTTAGCACCATTTGTTCTTTAATAAACAATAATTAGGATAAAGAAAGGTCAAAGAACACTCCCATTTCAACACTACAAAAACTTTTAAATCCATTCTTGCTCCCATTTCCCCTTCATGCAGTTGATATTCGTTGACTTTCTCTTTGTTTTTTTGTAACAGATGTCAAAGGATCTTGATTTTGGAATGGGCCATGAGGCTCTCCTGGGACACTGCAAGCCAAGAAAGATGAATTGTATTAGCCTTACTATAGAAAAAGCTCTTCTTCTAGAAACAGTTATTTTCTCATATCCTTCTCTTACATACTTGTGTGCTCAGAAAATATATATATACTAAGGGGAATAGTACATGTTAATAACTGATTCACTTTATCAATGCTCTCCTGCACATCTACAAGCAAATTTGCTTCTTGTGTATTCCCTGAAGCAGACCATTAAAGAATCAGCTGTGTAGGAAACCCAGTTAATCAACTGGATGATGACCATACCTCAGGTCTTAGACATTTCTTTCCTCCCTTCTCTTCATTCTTTCTTGGACGTAGAAAGGACTTTCTGATTAAGATGGCAGAGTTCTTGCCAGATCTCACTAGCTTGCTACAGACCTCACTGTATCTGACAATTTTTTCTTAGCTATCATGCCTATATATATATGAGTTCTGCTGTACAACTATGACAAAAAAGTAACAGTGCCATTACATAGTGCATTCTGATGACACTGCAAAATTAGGAACTAAATATATCAATAATCAATACAATTGATGAATTACTGCTACATCCTTTACTGTAATGTGAATAAGGATGCTAACTCCACTTGCTATGAGTTCATCTGCTACAAAATCATGCAATAATTTGTATCAAGTTTGTTTGTTATCACACTTCTTTCAAAGTAAAACCATCTATGAATTTTTTTGAGACTTGTCAGTACTTTCTTTTAAATCTAATCAAAATTTCCCATACAACAATCTGTGTCTTCTCTTCCTTGTCCTGCCACCTCTAAAAAGAGTCTGTTTCAGTATTTTTCACACCTTACCATGAAGTATCCAAGAAAAGCAATAAGATCTGTCATTAACTTGTTTTTGGTACAGCGCCCACAGTTTTCTCAACCTCACCAGTGCATGTGCACTAGTCTTCAAATTGTCTTGGTAATCCCTCAACTATGCTTACTGCAATATGCCAACATCTATTTTTTACTAGGAAATCTCAGAAATGAAAAAAAAACTTTGTACGGGATCTCACAAGTTTAAAATAGAGAAGAGTCACTTCCTTTTACCTGCTAGCTACACTCACTCTGTTACTGCTCATTTCACCTTCTTCCCTACAGTTGTTGTACAGTTTTTGCTTATTGCTGGCTCTGTTCCTCCTGCTGTCCACTTAGGTCCACAAGTCATTTTTCACAGAGCTGCTTTTCATCCAGTTGATGCCTAGCCTTGATAGAGATGTCTTCCCAGACTAGGACTAGGACTTTGCATTCACCTTTACCGAATCTTCTGAGGTTGCTGCTGATATCTTGCTGCAGTCTACTGATGTCCTCCTGAATAACAACCTGTCCTCTGGTGAGAGAGGCACTCCCATCTAAGGTGGTGTGATCTGCAAACTTTGCTAGAGGTGCACTCTTCCTGAGCTCCTAGGTTGAAAAGAAACAATGTGGGTTCTCACATGAACTTATGAGGGTCTCCATTAATAACTTTCTCCCAGAAGAAATTACTTCCACAGTCATAATCCTTTGAGCTTTATACGAGTCAGTGGTCTGCTCACCTTGAGCCTTCTTGGGCTTAGGATCTGAACTGGAGAATGGTCTTTGCAGTGCCTCCAGCTCCCTTTCCACATATAAGTATGAAGAATATAGAGATGCTGCTTTCAATAAAAATAACCAAAAGAAAATGAGTGGTATTAATGTAGAGTCAAATAAGGAGTTGAGAAAAATGAGCTGGAGGAAATGGATAAATAGAAACACAGAAGATGGAAAGAAAGAAGGAAAAAATGGCAATACATGGGCAAAGGATTAGAAAAGGAGAAGGCCTGAAAAGAAATGATGAAAAATAAAGTACAATTAGGAGAAAAATGCTGTATCCAGAAGAAACTAACTAGTAATTCTCGAGTTTTATCTGTCACTGCAAGTGACATTATTAGCCCTATCGGTCAGTAGAAACCAGGAGCCCAACACTGTTCTCAATGCTGTGCTGTTCCTTCCCTCAGGAAAGGACTATTCTTGTTCTCCTGTGCCATACTGAAAGAAAATAATCTGGATGTTCTGCTTCCAGGACTTCAAGGCTTCACTCATAACAATGCACAACAAAAGGAAATAAGCAAACAAAACAGGAGTGAAATTGAGATGGCAAGGAATCTTGACCACACTCTTCCAGTGAATAGTTCAGTTTCTGCTAGAAAGGTCTTTTTCACATCTACAGAGCTTGTCACATTTTAAAAGAGTGAATAAACTTGTAGCAGTGTGAAAAAGTCTCAGCAAACCTCTGTGCACATGGAAATTGTTTGTTACATCAACACAGAAGTTTGTTTGTCAAAACTTAGTGGCACTGCATTATGGGGAAGCTTCCCAACAGGTCCTAAAACAGATTCATGGAGTGGGGATTAGTCAGAGCTCCAATCAATATCTGGAAAGATTATTTTATTTGAACTAAATGTGCTGGTATTCATCACTATATGAAATAACAAGTGGTTCAGAACAAGTGAATAATGTGAAGAAGAAGGAAATTGCACAGAGTAGGCTTTGTAAGGATTGTGAGATTATTGTGAATTATGCTGGCAGTATCTACTACACCAGTGCAACTGTTTCCATGAAGTATTGGAATTATTAAGGTTACTATTGAAATGTTTATGGTAACAGTGTCCCAGGTTACTGCAGTTGCAGCAATGATGCCAGCACAGTATGAACTACTGTAAATGCTTGCACTTGTTGATCTAGACAAGGAGAGAGAGAGAAAATAAAACACACCTGCAAAAAATTGAATGATCTTATTGCTGTCTGTGATACCCATGGAAAGGATGAGGAAATAAATAAGAAGAGAAACAAAAGTAAATATTTTCCTACCTGTTATCAGCCCAGTTCTGCAGGATACGGCCTTTTATTTTCCTTACCTTCAAAACATTCGCTGTGCTTAGGATTTTTTTTACCTGACTTTATTCAAATATCTCAGAATCTTCCAAAGAAGTCCAGGTGTTATTTGTTTGGACTTAAGGATAAAGGTCCAGATGCTACTATCTATACTCACATTGACCAATATTTTATTCCACTGGTAGCTTCTTTAAGTTGAGGGTACAGCATACATTGAGTGCATCGTTCCTTACATATTTTTTCTTTTCATGTAGTAATTAATCTCAGAAAGCTTCCAGCTGCTAAACTTAGGGTCTTAATTTGGGCCTGTTGTGTTTATAAACGCTCATAATTTCTGACTGTTCTTAATAATGTCTGTAGGTCTCTGAGCATCATGACTTAGACTTCTAAAATTTATCTTGTCTGGGAGCAATGCAAAACATATGAGGAAACAGTAGAATGCATGTGGAAAAAAATAATCATAACAACTACTATATATCTATCCATACTGTCTTGTAAATTGAGGCAGCCTAGTTATGCATGAAAAATTAACGCGAGATGTGATGCTCTTATTATTATTTGAGTGTTCTCAACCCCAAGCAAAATTTAAAAAAATTGCCATCTTTGGTAAAATAGTACCATGCTTAAATAAAGTGTAACATATGAGATGGGGAACAGCAGTTTCAGGAAAGAAAAAATGCAATGAATCAATAAAATAAACTCAGTGCTACTTGGTAGAATACAATGCTGCAGACTGTGGCTGCATATTAAGTTCTAGTCATTGCCACAATAATTTCACTACCATGGAAAACCTGTTCTAAATAGAAAAAAAAAAGAAAATTGAACTTTCTGGTTTCCTGTTTCTCAGATCAGCTAAACCAATCATTCAGCAAAGGACTTTCTTGATAAGAAAAACTGTATTCTTAATCCACCAGTCAATATTTGTTCTAAGCAACAAATATGTCAGAATTTTCTCATAATGCTATATTTCAGTAAAAGTATTTTCAATAAATTACTGTTATTTTTTAAACTCCTTTATTTCTGATCTCACTGTTATACTTATGCAATAATTTTAATGGACTAGTGCTGTTTCATACAGACCAGGCTTAAACTGTGTTGACATTAAAATATATTTTTATTTTATTAGAAAAAAAAAATCCAAAAGGTATGGGTTTCATGGACTTCAATATTTTAATGTGGAGGAGAGAAACATAATAGGAAAGCTAATTACAGTTCAGCAAGCCTATACAAAGGAATTCATGCAAGTGTATTAACACCTAAAAATGAATAGTCTGATCTGAGTGTTGATCTTTCAGAGGAAAAAAGTCTTGCCCACGTCTACACAGATCATTAAAAAACAAAGCAACAGCTCACACCTGCACTTAGAATACAATCCAAGCAATCTTATTAAAAAATATATTATTGGACAAAACAAAAATGTCATCATTAAAATGCAGCATACATCAGTGGATGCATAAGTCAATTATATTAGTCAAAAGACTGACTATACATCTAAGGAAAAAGAAAGCAAAGCAAAGAAAGAAAATACACCAACTGCTACTAATGCTGAAACGTAAGAAGAAAGCTGTAGAAGAAGTGGAGTTATGTTGTAAATTAAGTTGTTTATAGAATATTAAAAAGAAACCAGTGAGCTTGTGTGAAGAATTTCAATTCAACAAATTCCAGTTTAAGGTTTATTTAATAGTTTGTACTGCCATAACTGCATGATTTAAATGGTAGCGCTGTATTTTATCAGTAATAATACAGTGGAAATGCACACACCTTCCAAAGTGGGCAAGAATAAACACACACAGCCAAATACGATCTGTTAATATATGTGTTTCATTATCAAAATAAATGGAGTAAGCAATATTGTGTGGATGTGCTGTGACTACTGTACTCATAACTTTAAGAAAAGCACAGGCCTTCAAGAATTAAAATGCCAGGCCTACAGATCTATAATGCCCATAACATCTTTGAGTCATTACAAAAATTCAGGTGGAATGTGCAACTAACACGCAGTAGAGGAGAGCAATGTGTTCACCAGCATTTTGGCTGTGAGAAATGTCAATAGTTTTGCTGCAAGACTTGGAACTGACTGTAGTGTCAGCTTTGAATGCCTTATACATTTTTATTATAATAGTGAGATTTGATGTTTTTTGAGGCCTATACAGCACATGTACCAGACCTGAGATGATTCTTGGGTTCAGGACATGGCATAGCTACTTCACAACATGAAAGAAAGATTAGACCCAAGTACTTCTGGCACCAATAAATCTGAGTTGAGATGCTGGTGACATGTAAGCTTCACTGCTGCCATGATGCTGTTGGTTCATGTGTCCTTTTCTTTTCTGTAGATCTTCAAAAATCAGGACACCCTTGGACATGGAGAATGGGGAAGGCCAGGAGTTTCCACTCTGCTCCTGCCTGACGTACAGCTCACTCCTAGACCACCAAACACAATCTGTAACTGAGGGTCTCTGGAGGCTGCCCCATAGCTGCCCTGGCCAAGGTTGAGTGTAGTTGCAGTGTTGTAATTCAGCACTGCACAAGCAGCTCTGCAGTGGACAGAGGACTTAATCAGACATCTCTGCAGTGAGCTGGCCAACTGGTGTGGATGTGAATATCCAGGCTCACCCTTATGGATGCACTTCCTCTCAGGTGGTACATGCACCCTTGGGCTAACCAGTCATGGAACTGCCCAAGAAGATCTTCAGTGACACTTCTTGGGGACCCCCAAACACTATGTGTGCCCTAGTTCAAACTAGTGCCTCCGCACTACCGAAGATCAGTTTTAAGCTTGCTTCTTCTTCCACTTTCTTTTCCTATAGTTTAAAAGTACCAACACTGTGCTTTCCCTATTACTGCTGTTTCCTAAACAGAAACACTTGGTAGCTAAGAGGGAGAAATACTCCATTGGCTACCTCCAGAGATACCATTTAATGGCTATTCCTGCTCTGAAATTGATCATGTGTGGTTCCAGAGCATCACTGTGATGTGGGGAGAGATGAGTCTGAGCCCTTGATGCTCCCTGACCTCCAGTGTGGGCCTAGTGGTTCTGGGTGGAGGAGGGATCAACAGTGCATGTTCTGAGCAACAGATAGGCAGACTCACAGAGCTCCGTTTGACAGGTTGCACTGCCAAATCCAACAGAAGGAAAAGAAAGAGTGAAAGAAGGAGGGAGGGAGGGAGGGAGGGAGGGAGGGAGGGAGGGAGGGAGGGAGGGAGGGAGGAAGGGAGGAAGGGAGGAAGGGAGGAAGGGAGGAAGGGAGGAAGGGAGGAAGGGAGGAAGGGAGGAAGGGAGGAAGGGAGGAAGGGAGGAAGGGAGGAAGGGAGGAAGGAAGGAAGGGAGGAAGGAAGGGAGGAAGGAAGGAAGGAAGGAAGGAAGGAAGGAAGGAAGGAAGGAAGGAAGGAAGGAAGGAAGGAAGGAAGGAAGGAAGGAAGGAAGGAAGGAAGGAAGGAAGGAAGGAAGGAAGGAAGGAAGGAAGGAAGGAAGGAAGGAAGGAAGGAAGGAAGGAAGGAAGGAAGGAAGGAAGGAAGGAAGGAAGGAAGGAAGGAAGGAAGGAAGGAAGGAAGGAAGGAAGGAAGGAAGGAAGGAAGGAAGGAAGGAAGGAAGGAAGGAAGGAAGGAAGGAAGGAAGGAAGGAAGGAAGGAAGGAAGGAAGGAAGGAAGGAAGGAAGGAAGGAAAAAATGAGAGAAAAATTCTACTTTTAGGGATCAAGTTTTGCTGCAGAAATTCAGTAGAATGCATTAAGGAGAGACTGTCTTCAATTAAAAACATATATTTCTTTACTTACCTATGCATTTTACTATCTATTTATCTATTTATTGATTGATTTATTCTGCTGGGGCAGATAATGGTTAGACTGGATGGTCTTAGTGGTCTTTTCCAACCTTAATGGTTTAATGATTCTATGGTACTATAAACCCTGTGCAGCAGGGTGCTTTTGGACAACCCTGACAAGTGCTGCAGCTCAACTCTGCTCGTGTTGTGTCTTAGAAACGAAAAGCGCGGTGGCTGGAAAAATTGAGAACCGAGGAGAAAGGTCAAGGGTGGAGAGGCTGGTCAGTTTTTTGTAGTCCTGGCCGAAGAATTATAAATAATTAAATGGTTGTCGTTGGCTGCGCTGTCCACGAGAAAGAGGAAAAGGAGGAAAAGGGGAAAATAAATAAATAAATGAAATGAAGCAAAAGGGTGGCTGCTTTGCACCCTGGTGCTCTCTGGCACCTTCCCGCAGCTTCCTGCACCTCCGGAGCCGCTTTCCGATCCGCACCGGCGCTTGTTCCCGAACCTCGAACCTCACCCGCAGCAGCCCCCGCGCACCGCCGCTCCCCCGCCCGGCCCCTCTCGCCGCGCTGGGGCGGTGCGCGTTGTTTGAGCGGGGCCGCAGCAGGGAGCCGAGTGGAGAGGCTGTGAGCCCTGCCCGCTGTGGCTCACCGTCGGCTGGCTGAACCAAAGAGTTAAAATATAAAAGAGCAAAATGTTTTTTTTAAATATTAATGTTCTTATAACGGAAGTTCTTATCAGTGGGTTGCACTGTACTTGGCAAACAAGGCTTTTTACCTTTTAAACAAATAATTCATTAGGTAATTAAATTCAAGTGAGATTACTCTAATTAAATATACACTGCTGTTGAATCATAATTTCTATGTGGCCTAGTTAAAGATGAACGATCTCTTATTCCTGGAAAAAAAAAAAAAAAAGAAAGAAAAAAAAAAAAGAAAGAAAAAAAAAAGGAAAGCTTTAAAAGAATTCCCCAGTGACTGGAATAATAGATTTATACACCACCATACAGAGGTCATTTCAAGAAAGAAGAGACACCAAACACAACATAAAGGGACTTTTCATGTCTGGAGATACTAGAATTTCAGGTTTTATTGCTGCGAGTTCCATTAAAAGACTTTGTGGAACCTAGGAGGAAATCAAAATTATCTTTCAAAAGGCGATAAGTTATATAAATATGTGCACAAACAGAAATGTGTCTCTGAAGGTATTAGTTCTGCATAATTTCAGATGAGTAGCTACTAGGCCTCAAAGGAAACAGTGCATCTCGAAATGCTCTGAAGGCTTACACTGGCCAAAAGAAGGCAGGACTTTAGCAAAATTAGAAGTAACTTTGTAGCCAACGATGTGCTGTATGTCCTGGTTCCCTTTAATAGCATTAGGCGTTCAGACCATAAAGACTAATCTGGAGAGTAGAAGTTCCTGCTCTCTGCTTTGATCTCCTTCCTCTTGGCTGTTTAAAGCTGACAGTTTGGCTGAATGGCATTCGCCGCTTTCATTTGTAAGACACGAGTTTCCTAGTGTTCCAGAGCTAGCAGCTACACCTGTACCGCAGGAATTTACATCGCATTGCTCCAGGATGGCATTGATTTGGGACGGGCGAAATACAAACACAAACTAATTAAAACCTGCATAATGCGGCCCTACAGGAACAAGACAGAAAAACAAATAAATACAACTGCAGCTGGCACAGCAATTGTGCCTCTGCCCCCGAGCAACAGTCTGGTGACACCAAATTACAAACCCTAAAAATCTCCCGTAATTGCAGTTGATCATTTCGGAGACAAAATGGAAATCGTGTTGTTAATTAAGTTCGGATCCGTAAAATATAGGTGGGCAGACGGACGGACAGACAGATACTGAGAGGTGGATGAGTCATCCTATAGGTTTGTCGGCTTGTTTATACAGGCCCGCGTGCAGAGCTCGAACAATTCATATGCAAAAGCGCTAAGGAAGAGCTCCGCGTTCCCTTTGCTATCAGAAATAAATACGAGTTGCAACCGATAAAGGATTAATCAGAACACACTGCCGAGATACTGGGAGAAAGAGAAAGAACATTTTTTCTTAGTTTGCTAAAATATATAGATAGAGAGAGAAATGCCCGTAATATTTGTAATGCCCTCTTTGTCTGAATAACACCGTCTTTGTAAACGCCTTATCAGCTGTTACCCCGACAGCAGTCAAACGTTTCGGACTTCGATCCCTCCCTGCACTACCCATACCTACGTGCTCCCATTTAGGGAATCCACCAGGTATGCAACTTTATACTTGTCTGGACAAACCAAACCATTCGTTTGCACGGTCAGAGGGCTGGAGGCTGCTGATGCTGTGAGTTAAATTTACCAAAAAGGAGCGAGAGTTTTTTTCCTTTTTTTTTTTTTTTCCCCTTTTCACAGAAATGTCCCTAGGATTGGGCGTGAAGGGAAGGGAGGGGGAACGCGGCGCTCCGGAGACACATCGCCTCTCCGCCTATAATTGTTTGACACATGCCCTGTTGTCACAAAGTGGGGTTGTTTCCCAGACCCTGCTGGAAAAAGGTGCAAAGTCATAATGAGTGTTTAACAAGGCTCATAAATCAGCGCTGATGAGCCGCGCTCGGGACGGGCGCTCGGAGGAGCGGGGCCTGGCGGCGGGCGGCCCCGGAGGGCGGTACGGGGGGAGCGGCTCTGCCCGCACCCCAAAAGCCGACAAACGCGACCGGGTCCCGCGTTGGATCAGATAGAGCGCTCTTCTTAATGAAAATTCAGTCAAGTGATCCAAATAGTCGACAGTCGGGGCGTAATTACAATCTAGGCGAGATATATTAAATTAATGGATTCACTCCTGCACAGGCGTATCATTAAAATGAATAGGATTGATGCTTAACATGGTACAGTTGTTTTAAACTTACACATTAAAAAGAGAGCAAGGAAAAGGGCAGAGAAACTCCGCGGTAAGAACAGTGAGAAAATGAGCATCACACGGATAATCTATTTTTTGGCAGATTCCCTCCTGCGCGTTCTTTCCACAGGAAAGAAAATTGAAACTGTCCAATAACTGAAGTGATTCAGTTCTGAAATCTCTTCTTCTGCTACCGGTGCGAGCTCAAAATCAAGAGAGGATTTGCAAGAGAACTCGTTGCCAGGATGTTTCAAAGAAAAATTAAAGGAAAACTTTTTTCTTCTCCAGCCCTAAACCAGGCGCTGTAGCGCTTAAGCTTCTTTTTCTTTTAGGGTCGATTTATTAAGAGCGCCGCGTTTTGCTCGCTGCTCCGTGCGCATGTGTATCCCTATGCAGATACAGCACAAAATGCGTGGAAATTACGCGGCTGAAGCATAGCCTAATAAGTATCAGAGCTCCACTCTCAAATTGTGCTCTGCTCAGTATCTTATCCTCCCCATAGTTAGGTGTCTCCTTTCAACGTCTCTGTCATCTCCATTTGAAGATATTTTCAGCGGTTTATCACTGCCATCTCCAGCCCTGCACATTTGCAGCAGGTTATCACAATTGCCAGTCCCCTCTGGCTGATGTGTTGTGCTGATTACCATCAGTGCCCTGAGATATTTGGTGCGGATTCCCAGCACTGCAATATCCACTCTTAGGACATCTGGAGCAGATCAAAATCACTGACTTCATTTTTTAGTAGAGTCAGTGTTCGAGCTCCGCAGACATCGCCTTCAGTCAGTTCCTGCAGAACCAGCCTTTAGTTAAAATTCGGCCAAGCAGCGACCCCTATGTCTGGATTTGCATTTCTTATCGGACCCCTATCTCAACTGATTTGTTCATAATAAAAAGAAAATCTCTTGGCAGCAGATGCATCGCCTTAAGAAACTGGAAGGAGCCCACTGTCTTAGCAAACCGCTTCTCGAGAAAGGCTCTTTAAGGAGAACTTTATCTACCCAGTGATCTCTGAATTATACGAGCGTGGCCATTTAGGTCGATTTACTTTAAACAGTATACAATTTATTTTAAGCGATTACCTTAGGTGTAATCACATTACACCCAGCGCAGCTATCTATTTCTCTCCCGCTTGTTTTCAGACGGGCGTCCGCTCCCCAGCGGAAAGGTGACAGTGCCCCACTCTGATCCCAGTTCCTCCTTCGCTACGGGACTCCTCGGCGCTAATGAGTTGGCACCGCTCTCCTTTTTCTTAGGATCTGCCGAAAGTTAACGAGACACTGGAGAATCTAAAACAAGGGGCTCAGGAAAAAAAAAAAAAAAATAATAATAATTAGAAGGAAGAAGCTGCATATATATCTATAACCCGGATTATGTTTAAAATCACCATTTCGTAAGCAGTATTCCATCTCTTGAAAATTTCAAGCGAATTTATGGGGAGAGGAGTGATCACACCAACCTTTTGGACTGTTTAGCTTTAAAGAAAGGTTTTCCCCATGCTTTCTGGCAGCAGCTGACGTTGTTTTCAGTTTTCTGTACAGTTTAGTTCTTTGCGCACTTTTCTGATTATGCTCCAGCTATTGGTCCTGTAAGGGGTTGGGGGGGGGGGTTAGGAGGAGGGAAGGGGGGGGGGTTAGGAGGAGGGAAGGGGGGGAAAATAAACCCAGGATCTACAGACTTAGCGAAACTGATTTTCAACCTAAGTAGCTTAGTGTAGCGGCTCTTGTCCCTGCTTACTTGCACAAGGGGGAAAAAAAAATTAAAAAAGCTTCAAAAGGTTTTCTGAAGGTTTTCAGGAAAATGGGCACTGTCCAATACAGGAGCGGGAGCTGCGCTCTGAGGGCTTCGCCTTTACGGGGCACAGCTTAATGAATGGCGCTCGCAGGACCCCGCTCTTTACCCCGCGCCAGGAACTTTGCAAATGAGAAACAAAGGTCTCCTCCCAGCCCTGCGACTTTTCCTTCCTCGGCGGGTTCTCTTTCTTTTTCTTTCTTAATTTCATCTTTCCTATTTTGTCCCCTTTTTTTTTTTTTTTTTTTTTTTTTTTTTTCTTTCATCTTTCCCAAACCACTGTTCCAGGTTCCAGGTATCCCGCACTTTCTTTACTTGTTCTGTTTCCAGATGAAGAATAATACAGTTCGCCACCAAAAGATTCTTGGGTTGATAGAAAAGCAAGTGATACTTTTTTTCTTTTTTCTTTTGAGCGGGATGGGAGAGGATGGGGGAGGGGGTGACTCATATTTCTTAAGCCTCTGAGTGGAAACCTTTTCTGGATTCCATCCAGATCTAAAGCGCTAAGAAGATTTCGGCAGTGGCAGTGCATTCTCCCACCTTCCTTTACCTGCAGCCCTTGTAACGTGACTCTGCCGGCAGTCAAACCTCGCTGCAGTTCCCGAGCCCCACTCAGCTTTGTCTGGGGGTCGCTCTCTTGCTCTGAGGGTGAAATTTTGGAGCCAGGGGAGAGCAGCTTGGGGGTGGTTCCTCTCTTCCTGTTGGTATACGGAGGTGAAAGCTCGCTGCGTCCAGCTGATGGGGGAAAGAAGTTGAGCTAACTCTCAGGGACGGAAAGGATTCCTGCAGGCAGTGTTACAGCTACCTCCCTCCCCCCTCCCCCCTGCCTCGAGGAAGAGATGTGTGGCTAAGCCCCCGGGCTGGGGACAATCGCCCCTCGTCCCTTCGTTCTGTTCCGCCGGGCTTCCTCCGGGCAGCGCCTCTAGGCTAAAAGGGTCGGGGCGACCGCGCTCCCCCATCCAAGGGTAGGAAAATTGGCGAAGCCGCCGGCCCCAGCGCGGTTGGGGCGATCCACGTCGAGGAAGCTGGTGTAACAAGGGGGCAAGTCACAATGACAGCTCGTTTCCTTCAGGGAGGCCGAGCCCCTCGGTCCCTCCTCGAGGGGTCCTTTGTTTGCCGCTGCACCTTCCACCCGGCGCTGCGGGGACAGGGGGAAGAGAAGGAAAATGCATCCCCGCCGCTGATCACTGCCGCTAATGACGACGGAGGCAGCAGCCCGCTGGGTCCTCCCCCCACGGCCCAACACTTCCTTTGCTCTGGAAGTTCGGACAGCCCCGAGTCCTCCAGACCCCCCCGCCAGGGGGTGAGGGCTGGGGGTGCTCTGAGCCTTCCGCGCCCACGTCGCCACCGTTGGTTTGCGGGATTATTTCTCAACGAGACAGCGGG
The DNA here is from genome assembly GCF_023343835.1 of Lagopus muta. NCBI lineage: Eukaryota > Metazoa > Chordata > Aves > Galliformes > Phasianidae > Lagopus > Lagopus muta. The sequence goes on along the minus strand of NC_064435.1, from coordinate 61,346,563 downwards.
GACTGTCGCAGTGCTTCTGATAGTTGTCCCCGATTGTGGGTCTGTCGGTGGAACATGAGAGGAGTGGCGGGGGAAGGTGGGGTTAGGGTTAGAGGGGCATCGCTGAGGGTCAGTTCTATTTTTTTTCTTTATAACTAAAGATTTCTGTGAAGTACAACTAGAAGCCTTTCGACTTTCAGCAAAGTTATGGGGGCTGTGTGGCGTTGATGGATTGCTAGAGGCAGCCACCCTATTTACTTATCTGCTTTGCTGCTTTCCTTTTTCTTTCTTTCTTTCTTTCTTTCTTTTTTTTTTTTTTTAATATATATATTTTTGTAATTTCTTTTTTGGTGGTAAATAGTTCCAAGCCGCCCGTCTGCAAAGCCCCTTTTCTTCTCACGGTCGCTCTCATTTGTTCCCCAGTCCAACAACGACGACAAGGGGGACTCGATGTTAAAGGTGGTGGAGAAAAAAAGAAAAGAAAAGAAATAGAAAAAAAAAAAAAGAAAGAAAGAAAGAAAGAAAGGAAGGAAGAAAACAGAAACACACTTGTTTTTGTTAAAAGGGGACACACTGAGGCTACGAAACAGCAAAACCCCAATGTTGGACAGCTGTAAAATCGTGTAGACAGGTTGTCATACAGCAGTGGGGGCTTTTCTGAAAGGAGCCCATTGCTAAACATTAAATACACACACGGCACGGCAGCTGCGCGGACACACACACACGCACATACACACACACGCACTCACACACGGAGGAAAGTGGCCCGGGCTGAGCTGCGCACCACGTGCTGCGCCGAGGGGGGCGCGGGGGGGCGCGGGGCGGCGCTTGCGGCTCAAGTGGATGCCAATCAAAACATCAACTTCAAATTGTATCTGAAAGATCAGCCTAGGACCTAAGGGCAGACACATCAGTTGGAGCTCAATTGTTGATCAGATCACATCTAAGGGATTTAGGAGCACAGAAGAGCCGAGATTTGAGGACAGACACCCCACTGCATCCCGCCACACTCCTCCACACCTAGGGCGCAGTATCTCTCTGACAGAAAGAAATCAGAACGAAAAAAGAAAATTACCGGCTTGATTCCTGTCCTCTCGACTCCATTAAAGAGAGGGGGGGTGGGGGGGAGGAAAAACAAAAAAAAGAAAAAAAAAAAAAAAAGGAGAGAGCGAGACAGAGAGAGAAAGAAAGAGATCCAAGGGAGCCCGGGTTTGTTCCGCTCCCCTCCCCGGCTGTTTCAGGCTCCCTCCTCCCCCTTCTTCTCTCTCTCTGTCTTTTTTTTTTTTTTTTTTTTTTTTTTTTGGTATAATTCCTCCCCCCTCCCTTCCTCCCCCCCCTCCCCCTTCGTTTTTTTTTTTTTTTTTTTTTTTTTTCTATATTTCTGCCGCTCCTGCCGCCGACGCCAGAGCCGCCAGTGCCGCCGCCCTGGAGATGTCCTTCCCCCAGCTGGGCTACCCGCAGTACCTCAGCGCCAGCCAGGCGGTGTACGGCAGCGAGCGGCCCGGGGTGCTGGCCGCCGCCGCCGCAGCAGCCGCCGCCGCCGCCGCCGCCTCGGGCCGGCCCACAGGCGCCGAACTGGGCAGCGGCTCGGCCGCTGTCACCTCCGTGCTGGGCATGTACGCGGGGCCCTACAGCGCCCCCAACTACAGCGCCTTCCTGCCCTACACCGCCGACCTCGGCCTCTTCTCGCAGATGGTGAGTGCGCTCCGCCGGGCCCCGGGCTGAGAGAGGGGTGGGAGCGAAGGGTGCGTGAGGGGTAGGAGGGAGCGGAACTCTGCCGAGTTTGCTCGTGCCCGCGCCCGTGAGATCGGCCCGGCGACTCGGCTTCTCGGCCGCGGACAGGGGGTGGATAGCGCTGGGGCTGGCGGCTCGGCGCGCTCCGTTTCCCCACTGCCCGTTCTCTGCCCGAGGAGCCGTGAACAGGTTCTGCCCGAAAGGCCAAAGTGCGTCGGGGAGCCGCAGCAGGGAGCCGCGGTGTCCGTTTATTTTAAGGCGTTTTCTCCAAGCCTCAAACCCGGTCCGCTCACTTCCCTCAACTTTTCATCCGCCGACTACGGCGAATTTGCATCCGGCGAAGGAGGGCATCCACATTCCATTATCCGCCTCGGAGCAGAAAGGCATATTGGCATGAACTTTAAAGCAAATGACCCCCGATCGCCCTCGGATTTTTATTTTTATTTTTTTCCTCTTTTAGAATATGATAGGAGAAAAAAAAAAGTGAAATGTTTTATACTCACAGCTTTTCCTCTCCGGCGCCGCTGAAGCGTTTTCGTTGCTCCGTGTCTGCGGATTGCTCAGCGGCGGTGCGCAGAGGCTGCACTTTATCTCTCGATGTCCTTCTATGATCTCTTCCGAAAAGGAAAAGAGTGGAGGTGCATGCTAGGCACGGCTGGTGAGGGGCTTCAGTACGTGTGCGCATATACGTGTGTAGGTCGGCAGTCAGATGCGTTGCTGAACGAGGTCAGCGGCGGAACACAGATCAGTTTGTGCTGCAAACACTTCCTACGAGGGCAGCGTTAGCAGCACTCGTCCCCCTCTTTTATTTTCAACCTTGATTTTGGAGATGCACGAAAAGTTGACACAGAGGCAGCGAGTGATTTACAAGTGTCTCCTTCGAAAGAATTCCCAGCAGAGATTGTGGGGGAACAAAAAGTATATAATTTCAGCAGCAATAACAAAAGGGATAAAGGGAGTGCAGAAAGCCCGCTCTGTAACACATTATAAGAATTACATCGGGCTTCTCTTCGCGTATACGCTTTGCCTCTGAAATTGAAATGCACTTTCGTTTATAAATGTTTGACAAAGTTAGCTCAGTTTCTCTGCGGCCATTGTTGAAGGGGTCATTTTTAAGCCTGACACCATTTCGTAAGATTCACCCTACGAGTGTACTTCTGGACCAGAAGAAAGAGACATTGTGATGGGAAAGGAAAAAAAAAAAAAAAAAAAAAAAAAAAAAAGGAGAGAGAGAGAGAAAGAAAACGGCTGTGTCAGATATTCAGCAACAGTTTCCTTTCCTACTTGCAAAGGCATGTTTTACTACAGTAATTCACCATGGTGGCGATATTTGGAAATCGATTCTAAAAATTCAGAGCGTTAGGAAATCCGGAGCTAAAATATGAAGTTAATATCTGAGCAATTCGCGGTCATAATGAGGCCTAACGAGCTCGCTAGAAAGATAAAACGTTATTTACCAAAACATCTGATGGGATAATGTGACTTGCTGTGTTTTACTACCGATGATAAAAAGAATATTGATTGCAAATAAATCACCGTCTCTAAACGCTTGTAAACAGTTCGTGTTTGCTCTGCTCACATCAAAGTAAAACTTATGAGATAAAGCCTCTGCATATGCATTTTCCGCGCTGCAAAGATCGCTTTTCATTGCGGAGGTAGGGCTCTCCCAGCACTTGGGAGTTAATATTTCATGCCAGATTCTCGGGGCACCATCGCGGTGTGTTGGGGGAAGGTTTGTGTGTGCAAAGCCCTCGCACAGAAGTGGCTCCGGCGCTGAAGTTGCGCACTGCCACGCCGGCCGCCTCTTACACCAACTCCTTTTAAAGGCAGAGCCGGGGCCAAAGGAGAGTGCTCTGCTTGCGTGGTATCCCCCCGGATATTTGGCGGATAAACTCAACGTTGAGCCCGGGCATCAGTTGCTAGCTGTGCTGTGCTACCTGCTTTCCCTTCCTAAGGTCGTTTGGAGCGCACAGCAAATTGTCGTGGTGGAATGTGAATAGTGCCTTCCCATCGTTCGGTTCGCTTTGGTTTGAAGAGAAAATCTGCGTTCTGTCCGACAGATCCCAGCTCCCTCCCTCTTCTCCTTTCTCTGCAAGAAGCAGGGGTCACTCGGGAACCTTTCTGCCTGCTCCAAACGTGGGGGAGCCCGGAGCGGGGAGGGCCGTATTGGAGTGTGAAGCCCCCGTGCCCCTCTCCGAAGCGCGTTCCGGCTCCCGGAGCAGCCTATTCAGGTCTGGGAGAGATGCTAACGAGATAATTGATGTGCTTTTTCCTCTCCGCTTGCCTGAATGTGTTGCAGGGCTCCCAGTACGAGCTGAAAGATAATCCGGGTGTCCACCCTGCTACCTTCGCAGCCCACACCGCCCCCGGCTATTATCCCTACGGACAGTTCCAGTACGGGGACCCGGGTCGACCCAAAAATGCCACCCGGGAGAGCACCAGCACCCTCAAGGCCTGGCTCAATGAACACCGCAAGAATCCCTACCCCACCAAGGGTGAGAAGATCATGCTGGCCATCATCACCAAGATGACCCTCACCCAGGTCTCCACCTGGTTCGCCAACGCCCGCCGCCGCCTCAAGAAGGAGAACAAGGTGACCTGGGGCTCCAGGAGTAAGGACCAAGAAGATGCCAACCTTTTTGGCAGCGATAACGAGGGGGACCCTGAGAAGACCGAAGACGATGAGGAGATTGACCTGGAGAGCATAGACATAGATAAAATTGATGAGAACGATGGGGAACAGAGCAATGAGGAAGAGGAGGAGAAGCCCGAGCTCCTGAGACAAAGCAGTGAAGAGGAGCGCTTGGAAAAAGACAAGGATTTGGCACTGTCAGGATCTGAAGGGCTGAATCCCAAAGATGCTCTGGCCATGGTGAAGGAGGCCTCTGACAACAGCACGCGAATCATCAGCCCCGGGGGACAGAGCAATTTACAGATGCCATCTCACAGCAAACCCAAGATCTGGTCTTTGGCAGAGACTGCGACCAGCCCCGATGGTGCCCTGAAATCCTCCCCCCCACCACCTCCCCCTGCCCAGGTCACCCACACTTCGCCACAGATCCAGCATCCCGCTTTTCTCCCCAGCCATGGACTCTACACATGCCAGATTGGCAAGTTTCACAACTGGACAAATGGGGCTTTCCTCACACAGAGTTCCCTGCTAAACGTGAGGTCGTTTTTGGGAGTAAATCACCACCATGCCACTCACCACAACCACCACCTCCAGGCCCAGCAGCAGCCTTCTGTTTTAACAGCCACCCTGGGAGCCCTAAGCAGTGAAAAGCCTTCAGAGAAGACCAGTCCCAAACACATAGGTAATGCCCCTGGCAGCCAAATCCCTTCTGCCCCCCATGAACATACAAACTTCTCCTTGAGGGATAGAGTCAGAGGCAGCCCGGGTGTAACTGATTGCTTTAACAGCGTTACAGAGGGTTTAGCTTAGTGTTCAGTTTTTCCTGCAGCACGTAGAGCATATGCATTAAGCCCATTTTGTGCGGGCTATTACATTCTCATCCTGTATGCCCATCAGACAACTTAAGAATGCTAGAACAGTGCTGCCAAACATATTCTTTAAGCTTTGCTTTCCTTCCCTCCTTCATAGAATCTTAGAATCACAGAAGGGATCATCAGTGCACATGATGAGGATCCTTCCAGACCCTCATCTCCAAGTCTGGACTTATCAATGGTAGTCCAAAATGTGGTAAAAAAAAAAAAAAGCTTGCAATTAATATTGCAGTAATCCTTAAACATTGAAAGTAATTGTACACACCTGTGTACCTGTGCTGTATGCACACACCTACACATGTCTGAACAAGGGGGGCAGAGGGAGGTGCACCCTGCACACCGTGCTGATGTTAGTTTGATGCTCACCTGGTTCTCCTATTTTTATTTTGTGTGTGTGTGTGTTTTGTTTTCTTTCTCCTTCCAGAAAATGTCCCAAGAAACGATTCCCCACCTCAGCCACTCAAATCGCCCTTCCAGGCTGTCCGTGACAAGTGAGTTTGTTTGTTTGTTTTCACTGCAGGAATGTTACTTATGCGAAACAGAGCGTTTGAATAATAAAGACTAATTATAGCACCTAATCAGCGCCAGAATAATACATACAGAGAACAAGAGCAGCAGAGAAGTTGCTGTAATCTTTTAAAAGTCAGGCTAAATTACAATTGTACATTAGCCAGCCTGTAACTTTTCTGGAACTTAACAGACCTTAAAAGAGCTTGTGTTAATGACACTGACAGAGATTTCTGTGCAGTTAACTAACAGTAGGATGCTATAGCAATAGACAGGTGGTTATAGGAAAGGATTTTTTTTTTTTCACTGAAAGATTATTACGTCTTTTTTTTTTTTTTTTCCCCTTTCCTTCCCCCCCCCCCCCCCCCCCCTCCCCCCCCGCAGCTCTTTGCCTCAGCAAGAGGGAACACCGAGAATTTTAACAGCTCTCCCTTCCGCTTGATTAAATGGTTTGCTGGAAAACAAAATATTACAGAGACTGGTCTTAAGGACAGGAGAAAAAAAAAAAAAAAAAACCAAAACAAAACAAAAAGAAAGAAAGAAAGAAAAAGGAAACGATATAAACGACTCTCATCCATCTCTTTTTTGCAATAAGGTGGTGCAAATCCATAGAGGCGATTAAGCAATTCTGTAGATGGATCCCCTCCTTCATTGTACCATTTCAGATCGTGTTATTCTAACCATTCTTGGATTATTTGTTTGGTAAATGTTTCCCATGTGTTTGTGTTATTTCTGTATATAGAGTGATTTCAGACTGTAAATAGCGCGTCAGCAAAACTTGTCTAAATCATATATTTTTGTCTAATAAACTAAATGAAATTACGAGCTCTTTCAGGTATGTATTCTTGAAAATATATTACAAATCTAGCCAAACATTTCGAACTTGCTTTCTTAAAACTCGAGACTTTTTGCCTTCGGGTAGCTGAAACTCAGTATGCCAAATCCCATCTGTTGGTAGCCCTCCAGCTATCCTATCGACAGCAAACTGCGAGTTCCCTTTTCACCCACGTAAATCTAAGCAAAGCGAAGCTGACCCCTGAGTAGTGAATTTAGTTATTTTGTCCATTATGATGAATCAGGCTTGTTCCACACTATTCATTTTTCGGATATAAACGGACTCTACTTCCACTTGTGCTGTAGAATGCATTCTTGAAAACGAAAAGGAGAAGGCTTCTCACAGTTCCCTATGTATATAACTTTGCTGTCCAGACCCTTTTCTATGCTGGATGAAGAGCTCTGGTGCTGCAGCACACATTCTGACCGAAGCCGGAAAATAATAGATTAGGACATAATTTGTAACGATTTACTCATTACATAAATACAGAGGAAATGTGACGGTGAAATATCTTTCCCCACGAGATGAAGCACGATCGTAGCATAGAGAAGTGGCAGCTCTGGCACTTCCCAGAAGAAAGTTCTCAGATTCCGATCTGTCGGTTAAAAAGAGGTTTTCAGACAATCTACCGGTTTATAAAGGCATTAATCTTCCAAGGACTGTCCGTTAAAATGTGTAATATTTTGAGTGTTTCCTTCTTTTTTTTTCTCCTAAATGAGAACACTAAATGAGCATTGAGGTGCTAATAAGATACCAGATGGTTGTTGATGGTGGAAAATGGAAAGAAGCAGCTGGGAAAGTCATTAAGAAATAATGTGGTGACGCCCTAACCAAACCGAACCAACCTCAAACCAGGGCTTGTCGGAAACAAGATGAGATTGTCGAATAAAGCATTAATAAAATTCGGTTCGGAGATCCGAATATTGATCTCGATTTAGCTTCCCAGCCCTCGCAAGTACGGACGGGTGTTGGTGTGCTATCACTGCGGGATCTCTTGGCGAAGGGGTGGACTTCTGCTGTCGCGTTTTTCACACGGATCGGGGCATAGAGCAGAGGGATTTGTACAGAGAGGGCTGAGATGCTCAGCGCTGTCGTTCTGCGGAGGTCCCGTTTGACAGCACAGCATCAGCTGCTTCGCTTTCCGTACGAGACCTGTTTTCCTAAATCACAGGCAGCTTTTGCGGTGGTAACGGTGCCAACAAAAAAACAGAGTGCAGTTTTAAGCAAACCATAATAACGCGGTTTTCAGAGGGAAAAGGAAGAGAGAAGATGTTCTTAAAAATAAAAGAAAGGAAAAAAAGATCTCACATCCGTAACTCCAAACCACGCGTCGGATCGGTACTGGAGTGAACGTGACCGAAGCGCTCTCTCTTTCCTATTATCTGCAGAGCAGCCCCGCACCTCCTTGCGGCCCTTCCCCAACCCTGGCCCAGAGCCGTGGATGGGATCGGGCTCCTCTGGACCCTCGACGGGCACTTTCCGTCCGGAGGGCGAAACGAAAGAGCACACCGAGGCTCTCCGTGAGGCCGAGCAAACACGGCAGTGCAAAATTGGCTTGAGGGGAAAGGAGAGGCGATTCCTTCACGCACATTAACGTAAGAAGGGACTTGGCGCAGAGCAAGGGGGTGCGGGTGCGCGCCGGGTGTTACCGCGCGGGGCCGAGCTCCGGGCTCCGGATTTTGGGCGGGTTCGCAGCGCCCTCTGTGGGCTGCGGGCGGCGGTGTCCCCTCGCCCGACGTGGGGCGGCCGTGGTGCCCCCGGCCCGGCGCAGCCCCCTGCTCTGCCTCTCCGCAGGTGTGCGCCCAGGCGGCCCTGCAGCACGGTTGAAAACGAGAGGGGGATCCGGGGAGGGGGGAATCCGCGTTTCCCGGCTTTCTCGCGTCATGTGAGAGATGCGAGGAATGATCGTTGACGTCACCTTGGCAGGAAAATAATTTGTAGTTTTTCGGTCATATTTTCCATTTTTCATCGAGATCCGCCCTGGCAGCCGCACACCAGCGAATACCACGGGGTTGGGAGAATAATAAAGGGAGAGCTTAAGCTAAACGATTTGCCTTAATTGGGAATGCGTCGGGCTGATAAGAGTAAATTGGAAAGTCCTCGGTTCTACTTTTTTTTTCTTCTTTCCCCGCCATGACGGGACTGAATCTGATCACAAAGTCAATAGGAATTGGATGGGCAATACTTCTTTTAGAACAAGCACCAAGTGCCAGGATACATTTTCTCGCTATTTAAACGGGCGGCAGAAGGCATTTTTCATACTTTTGCACAATCTTCCATCGTCCCCCAGTGAAAACGCGCTGGCTTTCTTGCTGTTATTCGTCATTTCGCCTTAGCAGAAGAATGACAGACATCTGTGAGGAAACAACGCCGAAAAGTTGATAGAATCCCGAGTTCAGCAAACTCTGCAATTAGCAGTTACCAGAACATGCTGAAAGCAAACGGGAGCTTTACGGGGATTTGGCTTTGTCACACAGACATAGTTAGGGAACGTGCTGGTCGGTATGCGTGCCTCATTTCTTGTTCTTTTTTGATTTTATTTTGAAAAGAAGTCTATTTTTAACTAGGAAAAAAAAAAAAAAAAAAAAAAAAAAGCAACCTGGACAAAGGGAAAGAGAAAATTAGCAGTGTGCGTGTGCTTAAGCCCTCAGATCGTTATCGTTCACGGTTCCTGTCATCCCTTTTGTTGCTTTCGTCGAGTTTTTGATGTGCTCGCTCCGAAACTCGAGCAGCCCCGAGGACGCGGAGCCGCTGCCGAAGCTGCAAGGCGCTCCCGCGGAGACGCTCCGTGATGCGGCTGTCCGGGCCCATGGGGTCTCGGCCGGAGCCCCACGCCGTGCCGAGCTGCTCCGAGCCGGGCCGAGTCGAGTCCTCGTCGCGTTAGATCGCCCGATAACTTTCATTGTGTTTTCCTGCCCTGCCCTCCCCTCCCCTCCCCCCCCCTCTCTTCCCCTCTCCTCCCCCCTCCTCCCCCCTTTTCATGGGCGCCGATCAATTATTCAGAAGCACATTTATCTCCCCTGCAATATGGAGAATTCATATTCATATCTCTGTTTTAGTGGCCTGACACTGATTAATGTAATATGCACCGCGGCTCCGAGCGTAGACCTTCTCTATGAATCATGCACTATAAAGTTTCAATCGTCCTTGCGGATGAGACTATTACAATGAGTGCGAAGCCGAGGGGGCGGGGAGGCTGTGGCGAGGAGAAAATGGCTCTGTGCCGTTGCCCCGTGTTAGACAGCCTCTCGTTCACTGGACACAGGGCGGGCCGTCTCCGGTGGGCTCCTACCGGCCCGGGGAAGCGACAGGGCTGCACCAAAGTGCTCCAGGCCAGGACCTGGAGGCCGGTTGGGTAATAAGGTGTTAAAGAGAGAGTCTAGTTCTAGTCTTGTTCTCTCTATATATTTATATATTGGTATTTTTATTTTTTAATTCCCAAATGTCCTTAAAAGGCGAGGTGTAAAGGAGCTGGCAGAGGCGTGCTGGAAAGACTACACGCACTCAGACATCACGGGGAGAGAACTAACGAGTGCTTTGAGAAGGAATTGTCCGAACATGCTCCTCCAAGTGTCTTGTGTTGTGCCCTTCATCACTGGTCAGGCTTTGGGGATGGAGCCACCCTATGATTTCACTCTCAGATCTCACATTTTGAACCACCTGCCTTACCACCATTCCAGTTGCAACGCTGAGATCAAAGGGGATTTGCTAGACTCATTCATGCCCACTCAAGTTGGATACTAAGAAAAATTTATTCTCTGAAAGTGTGGTGAGGCATTGGCATTGGAACGGGCTGCCCAGGTAGGTGGTGGAGTCACTGCCCTTGGAAATGCTCAAGATGTGTAGGGGTGGCACTAAGAGACATGGTTAGTGGGCATGTTGGGAGTGGGCTGACGATTAGATCAGCTGATTTTAGAGATATTTTCCAACCTTAATGATTCTATGATTCTGTGCCACCCTACTGTTCTCCCTGAATAAAGCCATCATGGTCCAAAATGGACAGAGCATGTCCTGGTGTCCCTACATAGAATGCCAGGTGGATGCGGGCACACCAGGCCACACTCCCTGTCCCCACCAGGAGCTGCCATGGGGGCCTGGTGAGGAGGCATGTGAGGCTCAATTCCAGATTTAGAGCTGCAAAGTTTTACGTTTCAGCAGTAAATTTTACCTGGGACTAACAAATCAAGTAAAACAGTGGAACATGTAATAAACATGGCCTGCGTGACATGTTTGCCAGTGAAAAGTTACATAAATGACTCCCGGCGAGGTTGGTGTTCCCAATTGTGTGGTGCCACCATGCAGTTTCATTCATAGCTTGCCCATAAAACTGGCCATGTGGGCAGGAGTCGCTGGAAGTACCAGGAGACTGAGAACCCCACAGAAATAGGTATTCAAAATTTAAGACTCAGAAAATATGAGCTCTTAAAACTCAACAATGTACTTCTGTGAGAAATTAATTTACTTGAGTCCCGTTACCATTATTAACATTAGTTTTGGCTTCTCTTTTGTGTATGTGAAGAGAATACATGCATGAGTGTTTGTTAAAACAAAACAAACAAACAAAAAAAAAAAAAAAAAAAAAAAGAAAAGAGGAGAGAAAACACATCTTCTATCTGTTTTTACTTACTTTAACTAGCATTACAGACATCCTTCATTTCTGACAGCAGAACTTGTTTTCCAACATGTTAATTTGGAATCAAGCTAATGCAAAAATGCACACTCAGGCGCACACTGAACACTGGTCTTGCCTCTCCAGAGAGAAGAGAAAGAGCCAGCGTAAACTCCTCGCAGAATTAAAGGCAAGTTTAAAAAGTAACATTTATTTTTATTCCAGATTTATGGCTGACCCATTGATAATTAAAGGTTTTATTTTGAGCTGTTGGCCCCACACAATACATTGTCCTTTGTTGCTGTGCAAGTAGCGCTTTCCCTGTGCTGCCTACGGTTCAAAAACAATGAAGCAATCCATTTATTTTGTTGGCCAATTGTAGCACAAAGTGAGGTGGTCAGTGTGGAAAGTTTATCACTGTCTTGTCCCTTTGGAAGAGGCAGAGCATTCACACACCCTCTGCCCTAGTGCACAAATGTCAGTCTTTTTGCAGGCTGCTGTTTTCCTTTTGAAGATGCCGATGGTGTCTCTGATCCACTAATCCATTTATCCAGTTTCATGAGTGCATTGGCTGAATACGTTCACAATAGCCTTGCCCAGCTGGAAACAAGAAGTCAGTGAGTGCAGCCGGCACACCCACCAATGCCTGACACTGCTCTCAGATGAGGCTCAAGAGCTCGTCTCAAAAAACATCCATTTCAGTCTAAAACAGCTGCCCAACTTGCTGCAATGCACCGAACCCTACGGTTCCACCCTCCCTTATAACAGAGGTATTTTTAGCGCTGTCTATAGCATGCTATGGGCTTGAATTATTTTTATGATATTTGGCTGTGTCAGTGGCTGAAGCAGGCTGAAGCATGCTTGAAGAAAAAAAAAATGCCTCGGGGACTGTGCAAACAAGTGCACATTAAAGAAACTGGTCAGTTGCTGCCAAAGGGGAGGGGGCACAGGAGAGAGGCAGTGGGCAGCAGGCCTCCATTTGTATTTAGTGCCGTGCTGTTATTTGCCAGTTTTTTATTACATTTTAAATGTATGTTTAATTAGCAGTGTTATTGGTAATAACAGAATGTTTGAAAATATTAAATACATTTGTGGGCTTGTGTGAAAAAGAAGTTAAAAGGTGCTCGGTACGCAGAATGCTAAAAAGATCTCACAATGAAGTGATTAACATTTTTATGAATAAAATTAATCACGCATTAACTCTGCAGCTCAATACATCTGAATGCCAAATGTTGCACAGCAGCCCTTTCCCCTAAACCCAAGAATTCTGGATGCAGTGTTGACCCACATCAAACACTTGCCAATTGGTAATGGCAGTGTTGTTATGAGAAGATACTTTAATAACGTACATTTACATTTGAGGCGAGCAAATAAAAGGGGGAAAATAAATTGGGGGTATTTTGTCAGGGTTTGTGAGGACTGGTAGGCACGTAAAATACATTAGGAGGCAGCCTATGGGGGCAACTGTTTGGAGAAAAAAGAAGTTTATGTGGCAAATAGTAAAGTTGCCATAGTAAACAGATGCCGGTGGATTGTGCCTAGCTCTCATTGGCTCTTATTAGTGCACTCATTGTTCTGAGCAAAGCTTATTAGGTTTTAAGATGGGAGCTTACCATTATTAAAATTTCCACTGTGTCAGATAATAAAATGTGATCTCTCTCTCTGCTTCCCTCTCTCTCTGTCTTCCTATGTGTGTGTGTGTGTGCGCGCGTGTGTGTTTTCTAATCTCTTGCCACTGTGGTTTTGGGATTATTCCAGCAGGCTGTACAAAGGGAAGCAAAGGCATCTGAAGTGTCACTCTACAGCTGTGGCAAAGTAACAGAATTTCCATTTTGTTGATGCTCCCAGCACATGTGTGCAGCAGAAGGTGATATCAAAGGAGCCGTTCTTCCTCAGTTCTGCACATTATTTTTCACTGCTGTGGCGAATCTCTCTGAGCTCCGTGAACCAATAAAACAACGGTCCCTGTTTGAGTTGATATATTAATATTTACTGAGGATTTGCAAGGTCGGGGCTAAATGTCAGCAGATTGCTGGGGCAGTACTGTGGGGAATAATTAAACAAATCTCACAGCAGTTCAACCTCCTAACATCTTTATTAATCTTTTTTTTTTCTTTCTTTCTTTCTTTCTTTTTTTTTTTTTTCCCAAAACAGTACACTGAAATATTGCTTTTTCAACCTCAGCGAAGATTTGGGAGAAGTTTAATGATAAAATCCTCGTTTGGAAGTATTTGTTTTTGACAGTCCCTTGGCCCACTCCCTCGCAGATGTTAGTTAGTTGGGAAGGCTATGATGTGTGAATTATCACCCAGCTGCTGGGATTCTCACCTGCCTCTCCATCAAATTCATCTTGACCAGTCTGCCAAGCACAATAATGCTGCTGTGATAAATGGAGACCCAAACTGGCTTCATTAAGCAGTGGGTCCACTTGTCTAAGAGAAGAAACCGAAGGACCCCAGTTCGGTCTGTATGTCTTCCTTAACGCGATTATAGCATGCACTTTAGTACAACTTAGTCAATTCTCTTTAATAAGCTTCATAATTAGTGTTGGGATGCCTCATTACAAGTCATTGCCTGTAGCAGTCCTAGGCCAAACAGCCCTTCTCAATCTGATTTATTTATTTTTTATTTTTTTTATCAGGCAGCAGGAGCTGTCTAGAGCTTTTTGTTTGTATAATGGGGACTTGCATTAAGCCTCCAGTGTAAAAATACCACAAGGAAATTAATTGCTTCTGTGCAGATTCACCACAGATGTGTCCTGTTATGGGGAATGGTATATTTCTGACATTGCTATACTGTAGTTTGTTGAGAGAAAAAAAAAAAGTCTGGAAAAGCTACAAATGCAAACATATTAGCATCCATATAGATTCCTTATGTTGCAGCTGAAAACAAGGAGATTTTTAAAGTGTGTCAGAACCTTAAAGCCTTTTTTGAAAAAAAATTGATTTTTTTCTGTTCCCCCCACCCCAAATACTCAAAATCTACTAATAAAATACACATGGCCATGTATTCTGTTTGGTACTGGCTGATAAATGTGCTACTTAAAATAACACACACGAGGAGTGCGGTGACTCAATGCAATAAGAAGGCTGACACACAAAGCCGCCCTCAAGGTCAGTGGTTTGTTATCTATCACTGTTGGTCAGGTTGTGAATCACAGCTGCAAGTTTCAGCAAGTTAAGGGGAGGAGGAGCATTTAGAGTGCTTGCCCTGTGGAAAAGAAAAGCTGAGCTGGTGGTTTGTTAGCTGCGTCTGAACATCACCCTGCAGCTTCTGGGTAATGCCCATTCCCCTGTCACTAAAGCAAAGCTGGAAAGTGCCTTGATCCAGATACAAGTGCTTTGATTTACTTGTTAGAATTCAGGTGGAAGGGTTTAGGGTTAGCAAGTCCACCACAGCAGAGCCTCATAGTACTGCCCTCTCTTTATTCAGATCGATTTCTTTCATCTCATTCCTTGTAAACTTCGGTTTTGACTTTGGGCTGATCCCTCTGATACAGTTGCATTTGCCTAGTGACATCACTATTGATAATCAAATATTAGCGATTCACCTCACAGCAGTCGCAAGAATGAACATCCATTTAGAATAATATAATGCAGGAACTATGGCACTTGGCTGGAAAGAAATGTTTGCACTCATTGTCTGTGACTGCAAAGGGGATTTTGGCATGTATTAATTCCAGGTGCTGTAAAGTAAAATGAAAATAATGATAAAAAATAAATAACAAGCAGTTCTGCTATTCAAATTCAGATTACTGTCTGTCTGATAGAAATACTGTAAATGAAGGCCTTAAAAATATGTTTGTTAAGCATGATATCAAGAAATGCCATAAGTTAACTGCAAGCAGTAGTGGGAATATGCAAGTTGCATGATTGCACACTGTGAATCAGTTTTACCACACTGCATTTCCTAGGGTCTTTTACCAGCTCTTTCAGAACAAAAAGACAAGACGTATCACATAAACTACCCACAATGTCTCAATGTCTTATTTTTATATTAAGGATCTTTTTTTTTTTTTTTTTTTCTTATATGTCTCTCTCTTCCCCCCCCTCTCCCCCCATTATTTTTCATTCTCAACAGTCAGTTTTTGGTTCTGCTATAATAGTAGCACTTTCCCCAAATAAAAACATTCCACTTTTTTTTTTTTTTTTTAGGCTATCAAAGACCAAACAGCTCTGACACACAATCCCAGGGGGAATGATTAGTATTTTGCTGTGTCTTGCAACAACAGTACCTGGAATCTGCTTAAAAAAGGCAATGTATAACATAGAAGAAATTTACTGTCCTAGAAGAGGGGAAATTCTATAAGATGAGATCTGAACAGAAGGTAACAAAGAAATACTGCCTCTGTGATACTAGCAGAAGACAGAGGCACAGAGGTAGAGAAGTGGTTTCCTCAAGTTACCTCATTTGTTTAAGGCAGAAATGAGAATCTGAGCCTGAAAATTAGGATTTTCAGTCCACAGAGATTCAGGTGCTCAGGGGATGTTTCAAAGATTTGCAGGGGCTGCAGCTGTCTAGTGGAGCCAAGAGCCAGTATCTTTAAACTGAAACCATCAGCCTTCTAATATATTCACAATATCAGCTCCCAAAACATAGCTTCAAACATTGTAAGTGATGTGAGCAAACGCAATCCGATGTTTACTAATTATGCTTGATGTCACTGAAATCAGTGTGAGGGACTTCCTTTAGACTTAGGTCTTACGATCAAGTTGTTTACCTTTTTTTGGATTACATTTAGACCTTCAAGAATGTTTTTGAAATTACTGTATATATTTCAGTGATTATAAATGGATCGAGAAAACTACAGTTGGTCTTAATATATTTAAAATTGTATTGTATATTGAGTGAAACTACAATCTAAAAAATGATGCAGTTCGGCTTTTTTAAAGATATAAACATGCTTTTTAATGAACAATTGTCTATTAATGCCAAACAAATCCTTTCAGTTTTTGAATAAAAGTATAAATAATTTGCTATTTCACATTGAAAGCTATATGTAAAATAATATCACTTTAGAAAATGAAAAGCTTGTTTTAGAAGAGATTTTAAACCTTTTAAAAAATCCTGTTGCCAAGTGAGGTTATGATAATTATGTCCACACGTGGTATTCCTGTACATACAGAGAAAAAGGGAAAATGGATGCTTTCTTCATCTGAGCCAGGCATGTTTTAGGTTGTGTTACGTGGGAGGTTTAGGAGGATAGAAAAAAATCATTATTTCTCAGATTGTCAGCAGTTTGGAAACAACTTGAGAAAATCAATTAAATAATACTGATAAATTTAACAGAACAAAATCCTCTTCCCCCTCCTTCTCATTTTTATCAGAAAGAAAATTTAAGAACAAAAGAGAACAAACAAGGTGTCATTTTGAAAAAGAGAGTGGGGTACAATGAAGAAATTAGCAGAGAAGATGTCTCAAGGTAGAATTAAAATAGTGCAATGCTAAGGAAAGAGATTAACATCTTTTGAAAGGAATCAGTTATGGACATGTAGTATAACCTCTGTGTCTTCTGTGGCTTACATCTTAGAATCTGAAGGGCGTAGTGATGCTTTCATTCAGCATCCTTCTTTGGAGAGTAGTAACTGGAGGGCATATATACGTTCCTTCTCAAGTTCCATTTTCTCTTTATACAAGAAATGAAAACAGTAAAACAGAAAACAACTGATTCATGGCAACAACTATTTTTTTTTAAAATTTATGTAGTCTTGTATTGTTCTATATGTGTATACGTGTATGTTTGAGACGAAAGAAATTATTCCCTCAGGCCTTTCTCAGAATAACTTATCTGTGAGTCTAAGCAATTACATGTGAACAAGGGGTTAGAGGAGATGATTTACTGTGAACACAGGAAATTTGTATATTTCTGGTAATCCGTGGTAAATCCACCAGGAAGCTCACAAAGCCTGATCATGCCTTACATTTTGTGTGGCTGCTATCTGGATATGAAGATTGTCTCAGAAGCAGTGTGAAACCAGGATTGGTGAGCTCCTCAGAATGCCCAAACATGTGCCATTCTTAGGCAAAGCAAGGCTGACAGTCTGCCTGGGCCAACCCCTTACTAATTTTTGTGAGCTATGTATAGGGTCAGAGAAATGTGGGAGAAATGCTGTTCTTACTAACAAACCTGTTTCTGTTGATTGCTTTCACTTTATAAGTGGTGTATGTGTTTATTCTCATCCTCACCATTGGATGTTGCTTTTGTGTTTTGTTTTTTTTTCCTTTTAAAATTGATATTTTGTCTTATAGTATTGAGTCTATATTTGTTTGATAAACTTATAAGCTTTGAGAAAACAATTAAGTTTGATCACATCTCTGCAGAAAGAACCCTTGGACACTATATGACATCTATGCCTGCAATGCAGGTCCTTTGGGTCTTGGGCACAATCACCCACATAAAATGCAAGATTTCTCACTTGTATCATTGGCATTGATTCTTACCTTCAAAGTTACAGTCTGCTTAGATTTCTCCTGACAATAAACACTTATATTTTTATGTTCATTGACCTTGGATGTTGCTTCAGTAGTGCTCCTGAAATGGAAGAACTGCAGCTAAAGACTGTTTGTATAAGTGTTTATTGATCAACTTCACTACCTTTCTTTGGGGCCTATTCCTAGCTTCAAGACTTCTATGTCAGTTTTCACCTTCCCTTTCAGATAATATTCTCATTTTCTACCTCCCCCTCCTTTGTGTCCTTTCAGGAGATAGGTGGTTTTCCGTTGTTCCGTAAGAACAGCATTCTGTCCTCTACACCAGGCCTTCATGTCTACGTGCTCCTACTCTCCTTTCCCTGCTCCAAACTAAAACAGTCTCTACTTCCTCTCTTGAAACAAATTGCATTTTAAAACTTTATTTGAACCCACAAGAAAAAAAATTCTCCACTGACTGCTGGCCTCCATCATCCCTCTACATCAGGAAACATACTCTTTAACTCACTATTGAGGGTATATGGATGTCATTTGATGGAATTTTTTGGAAAGGATGACTAATAGGATGCTGCTCCCAAACCATCACTGCAGGCATAACAGCCTGTCAACTTGGCCAGTTTGCTGCTAGTCTTGATCCATGGAAAAAAAATAAAAATAAAAATAAAAATAAAAATAAAAATAAAAATAAAAATAAAAATAAAAATAAAAATAAAAATAAAAATAAAAATAAAAATAAAAATAAAAATAAAAATAAAAAAAATAAAAAGAAAAAAGAATACGGCTGTTTTGCCTGACAATATTTGCTCATTACATCAGTTCCAAAGCCTGGCAGAAAGGTGCTGTTTTTGCTCCTCTCAGTTGAAGAAGCACAGCTTCTCATATCCCTGATCCCAGAGAGAACTTCTGTTGCACTTGACTGCCACCTCTTTCTAAACTGTCCTTGGAATTAGACATGAGGCTCACAGGTTGTCTCACAGGTTGTCTCTGAGAGACCATTCACAAACCTGAATGTGCAGAAGTTCTTATCTCCCAGGATCATAGTGTGTGCACACAGATCTCACAGAGAAGACAGGGAAAACTGCAGCAGAATTAAGAGTAGTCCCAAAGGACCTCAAGGCCAGAGAACAAACATATGTTGGAAAGCACAAAAATATTTTATTGTTGTCAAATGTATAAACCTGATGTGCAATTCTAACCAGATCAAGCTTTGGGCAGTTTGCCCAGTTATTCATAAGAAAGTGTCCAGAATGGATAAGGTTGTGAGATTCTCCTGGGACACAGCTCTTGATCTGGTTATTTCTTGTTGAGTTTGATAATCCACAGTTCTTTGCCAGAGAAAATTCTGGGCTTACATCCATGTTCATCCTTATGTTCAGGCAGCAGGGACAGGGCTAGTTGTGAAAGTGTAGTATACATAAATCAAGAGTACCTCTGAAGGATGAGGAAATTGAGTGAAGTCTGGTCTGATAAGATCGATCCTTCCCTCTGCCTTCCTTTGTGCATAATGGGCACTGTCTTGTGATTTGCTATAATAAGACACCACTCCCTTAAAGATTTGATCATCTTACTTCCCTAGAGACGTTGAGAAAGTTTGCAATATGGGTTTTTCAGACGTATATGTAGGTGTAGTGGAACAGTCTCAGAGAATAATTTGTGTCTGGCTTGTGAATAGTGCCCTCTGATAAATTGGAGGAAGGATATCTTATATGAGCATGAGAGAATAGGTTGCTGCATTGGAAGTATGTTGCTGGACAAGTGAGCATCTTTGTGACTACTGTAAGAGGTGCCTTGCTTGATTGGAAGTAGTTACAAAACTACTGGTCGGAACCTGTGGCAAGAGGTCACTCATAGGCTTGCATGCATGTCAGTGTTTTACTTTGTGTCTAGAAGTATCCTTCTTTTGGAGATACTATCTTCAGTCCAACTTTCCTCATTCATATGTTATGTTACTAGTTTGGAGATCGTCTTTACCTCTTCCATCCCCAAAATAGATCTGCACAGTAGTTTATAATAATGGAACTCCTTATTTGTAGCTCCTCTCCTAACAGTTACTGTCTTGGTTTTGGTTTTGGACTTCTGTCAGCTTTTCTTCTTTACTGCATCACTACTTTCCACTTCACATTAAGTTGACTTGGTCCAGGTTTTCAATGCTCTCCAAAGAATTACAGTTGTTGCAATTGACTTCTCTGGGCCATATTCATAAACTAAATCTCTCCAGATTTTATTCTGATTTTTGATTTTCCAGAGGTAGTATACTATCATTTCCTTGTGCTCCATATCTACATATAAGAGGCCTATGTATGTCATGACTTTTTGAAGACATATATTGTGTGGAGAAAAAAAAAATGGGATGGGTATGGAATGTAGGTTTCATTGTATTGTGCTGCAAAGCCTTCAGAGGGAGATATATGTAGGCTTTTCAGGAAGGTCAGTACAGTGCACAGGTATTGGAAGATGTATGGGGGAATGTACTAGAGGCAATGGACACTCCCATGGTTTTCTCCCAGCCATTTCCTTTTCCAGCTGCAGCATATCTATCATGCATCAGAGGGCATTCCAAAAGATGGATGCATCAAGGTAGAAGCCATGAGGGAATTTGGTCAAGGAATTTGTTCTTAAGGTTGCCTAGAGAACCAAATTACAACAGGATAGTGCAGACAGATTTTCTGGTTGGCAAGTCTCTGCTACAGTTAAAAATAATGAATATTTTTGCTAAGAAAAGAGGCCACAGAAAAATATCAGAGGCTATCTGTGCAAGTTTTTTGAGAAGTTAAGTGTTCAAGGGCATTTCAGCGTCCATACTATTTGAATAGATTCTGTCATCTCAAGTGTCATTCATTAAAGTACAGATAAAGTTCATGGAAATAGTAAATGCTATTTTAGGTTCACAGAACTTGGTAAGTACACACAGATTTATTGCTGCAGCTGAAAGACATTCAGTGGTGTTCTAAAGTGCAAGACTTAACAGCAGTTTATCTATTTTGTTCTTGCAATCTAGTGAAACATTTGACGTTCTTTTTCATATTTCACTTGTTAGTCATTCACAGTCACTCTGAGTTCAGGCACGCCATCTTTACTCATACAAGTAACATGTCAGATATAGCAAGTGTCACTGACTTTCAGGAGCATTCACATGAGTTTGAATAGAAGAGCCAATCCCAGTATGCACTTGAGCATATCTTTCTGTTTTAAATTTTAGTATAGGATCATTCTTCCACAACTGTTATATTTTAAGACAGATAAAGGAGAATTTTTGGGTGGCTGATGGTGATACACGTGGAATAAACAGGACATCTTACCAAAGTTTGAGAGAAAATATGCAATTTCCCGTGTCAGAAACTATGATCTGTATCTTTTTTCTGCAACTGCTATTGCTGCACAAAATGATGTATATATTCAGGCCACAGGCAGTGCTTGTAATCTTACTTAATTAAGTGACATATTAATGTTAGATTGATTATGCTATTGCCTGCAAATCCTGTTGCTTAATAAAGTGGCAATAATTTTGCAATAAAGTTGTGCTTGTAGTCAATTAATGGCTGTCGGGGGGACAATGGACGAAGTTTTAGAAATATTGGTGCAAAGTGGAAAGCGTGGTACTGGGACTTCTGGTTTAAAACCATGAAATATGAATGCTTGGTTTAAGAGAAAAAAAGAGAAACAGTATGTATATGTATTTAGCCTCTGCTCAGTACACTGGTTCACAGTTTTCTTTTAGGTCCAACAGAAAAAGCGGCATTGTGCAAAGCATCTGCACATGAATACAGGGCAGGATAATATTTGATTTAAAAATACAAGTAAACGATAACTGCCAATATTGAGACCATGTGAAGGCAAAGGAACAAAGCATACTTTCATTGCTAATCATGTTAACATCAAAGTTTGAAGAGTACATTCGCCTATTCAGAGGAAATGCCATCACACTTCTGACGATCACATCTGCCACTAATATCATCCGGCATGTGGTCAGGTCTCTGTTCTGACTTTTATCTCTCTACCAAAATTTCATGTCTTGATTTTAACATCTAATGCTAAATTCAGGTCACTACAAAATAAGTAGAACTTTTATTTCTTTTCCACTTTCATGATGTTTTGAAGAGATGCATTTTAAAATTGGTATGGAATATGAATAAAATCCTTTTTATTTTTTTTGTTGCAAAACATTTTTTATTTTATGTTCTGTCTGTTTGTTTGATTTCCCAAATTTGCCTTAGAAAATAACATATTAGACCTGCAGGAAATGCAGAAATCTGATTTACTGTTACAGTACCTTCCTTTCATGCCAGAAATCAATGAAATATACTCTGTGTAAAAGTGGAGTAGTGTACTCACACTGCATACATTTTTAATCTTGAGGGTTTCAAACGTTGATTCACAAGTCTATGAGAGATAAACTTTTTAACTTTTCTGAAGATATACCTTGATAATATATATCTGACTAAGTATATGCTGATGGTAAGATCACATAAAAATATTTGTTAATTGGTAGTCTTGAATAGCTATGTCCCTGATGTTAAAAATGGCTTGTTTTTGTTGAGGGAGTAAATTCCAGATCTCTCCTCCTCACCTTCAATATGCTTAAAAGGGGAAAAAAATATTCCTACAGACATATTTCAATATCCTTTTACCTACAGAATCCCTGCTGTACTCTAAGAAGTATGGCTTATTAATAACTACCTAAATAAGAAGGAAGATTGTTCCCTGTTTTTAAAAGTGCTGTCCATTCAGAAATTTTTGAGCACATGAAACAAATGTGTATGTCAATAGTTTTCCTTTCCATTCCAATATAATTTCTCTTTAGTCCGGAAAATAAATTCTCATTTCAAAGCTGAAGGAACTCAGTGGTGAAAATGAAGTGGAATAATGGGCAATGCTGCATGTCTTTATTTGTTCAAGAAACCCTTCCAGTTACATTAAGTATATATTTCTTTTATGCTTGTGTACAGAGATCCCTTTGGTAGAAGATAAGAGCTCTCTATGGTTTGTCAAAGCAGAGGAAGAAGAACTCTATTATATTGATTCAGGTTTTCTTAAAGAACTGATTGTAATGAAGAATGGCTATGCGTAGTTTCATTAACTGTTAATACTTTGTTTGATGTGTTTACCTTCACAGCTGCTGTAATATCAGCACGAATAATTGTGAAGAGCTTTGATTGGAAATTCTTTGATTGTGAAAGATGTACTGTAGCACTTCAGTTGAGTTCTTCCTGCCTCTTCAATTAAATTTGGTCTTCTTGCTAGGTCTTCTACCATGTTCTTTCAGGCAACTTTCTATTCAACCCTTCATTTTCCACACAGAAAGTCATAAAAATCCTTGGATCATAGAAGATGAGTTCACAAAAGTGTCCATTTTTTGTTCCTCAGCTAAAACTTCCCAAAAATAATTGATCAAATATATTTTCAGAATGATTTTTTTCCCTTTTTTTTCCAACTACAACAAATACATCTGCTTTACATGCCAGTGAATAGCTTACACACAAGCAGACAGCTTTTTTTCCTCTAAAATCAAAACCAACGAATACAGAAATCATATTCAAACTGCTGTTGCTAGTTGCAAAATATTAAACTGTGTTGCTTGTGAAATATCTGACATATCACTAACTGATGCAGACAGGTAGTACGTTGGTTTTATAGTAACGTGGAAGAGCTTGTTGTCGATATAAGCTTAGCCAATGTGGTTTTAGTAAAAATGTATCTTAATTCTATCAGAAAGCAATCTGGAATACTACTGACAACTATCTACTTACACTAACTAAAAGGTCAGGTAATAGAATGACAGTTTAATTTGCCAAAAATTACAGCAATACCCTCTTACTTATATTCTTTTTAAATCAATTTTTTTAAAAACTCCATGGCAATAAGTAAATGTACAGTTGTAAGGATTAAAGTATATTTTCCCATTGTTATTACAACAAATAGATTACCTGTGTTTCTTTGTATGTTTGCATAAAACTGATTTTTAAATTTTCTGCTTCTTAGTAATGATAGAAACTATATCATTCCACTATTCTACCTCATTTAAAACACAGTTTTGTAAGGTTATCATTCTAGAAGTTGGAGTCTTGTTGTATAACTTCTCTTATGCAGTTAATCAAACAGGATGGAGTATTAATTTAGAAAATAATATATTGCAATTCATTAGAATGTGCTTTTATTATTACATGAAACAAACTATTACTATCCAGTATTTACTTTCAAGAAGTTTCTGCCATTGATTTGAAGTATTTTAGATGCCAGATATGTTTTGGATGTTACTGATTTAAGTAATACTGATAGTTAAATACAGTACACTCTAACATGAAAAAAAAAACAAAAATAAAAAACACTTATAAATTTGGTCTGCCTTATGTTGAGTATTTCTTAATTACCAGTATAAAATGAGATATAAATATAGAAGTCTAGATCATGAGTAATCAGTATATTCTTATTGAGAAAAAAACCTTTCTAGATAGATAATAATAATACATAGTAAAATAAAAGTGATATGAATTAAAATCAGAACTGTTCAAAATATAATTGTAAAGTATCTTTTTCTTCAGTGTCCTGGTTTTGACCCTAAACCCACTCAGTAAGTGCCTTCAACAGAGAACTGAAATCCTTGAGGCAGGAAATAGAGATGCTCCATCTCTGCTCTTGTGTCACTAGACTCCTGACAACCCATTGGGTAACCCATTATTCTGCAGCCCCTAAAAGAAAGCTTGCATCCATGAGTGAACCCTCAGCTTGCTGATTGTGTCATCCCTGTGATCACTGAGGGATCTTGAAGCAGGCAGGATTGTAAAAGAGGGGAAAAGGAGCTATTGCGAGATTGGAGTGCGAAGAACTTTGCATCAACTTTTTGAAGAATGAAAATTTTCCCAGAGATCAGCCCAGCTCAGGAAAGATTGGCAGGTGTCTACCCCATTAATGAAGTCTTTCAAAAAACTGCTTGATTAGTGTTCATAACAATTCCACCAGAGGTGGGAGAAAGGCCCTGGGATGCAGCAGTAGGCTTCTAACACTTCCTAGAAAAGTGATTCCAACTCAACTAGTTGCCTATCAAGCCTGGATACATGGAAAAGAAAAAGACTGGAGGAGGAAGGATATGGAGAACACATGGGAAGAACACATGGGGCAAAATACCTTTGCTGTACCAGGTCACAGGGGCCTAGACTTATGAGAGGACAATATGACTACAAGAGATGCTGAGAAGACTCCAGGAGGTGCATCTGCTGCCCATATACATGACCTTGGCTAATTTATCTAGAGAAATAGGCAAAAATTTATTGCAGAAGGGCGAAGTTCATTACTTCCAATCTCCTTCAGGCATTGAAAGATTGTGTAGCTCACAGTCTCACTTTTCTGGGGCCTCATCCCTTGAAGTAGTGCAAAGTAGCTTAGACAGCTGCAAGTGGGTAGCTAGGATGGGGGACACAGAGGTCCCTTGGAGGCAGGAAACACTGGCATTAGGCTTGCCAAACTGAACATTGTCTCCCTGTGATCACAAATTCAATCCTGCTATTTCAAACCTTCTGGCTTGATTCCAGCTTAAGGCTTCTGTTTCTGAAGGGAGCTAACAAAAGTTAGTCATCATCCCAGAGAAACTGATAGCTCCAAGTGTGTGCTTTAGAGACAAACAAGGCAAAGTTCCAGCTAGGAGCATAGGATGAGGAGAAATAAACCTAATCACAAATCGGCACAACCTCTGCATGCATCCACATGGTCATTTTTGTCCCATGTTGGAGCAGATAGCATACTTCTAGCTGTGGCCAATTCTGCTGCAACTAAAACACTTCTGAAAAAAACTGGAGAATTTCTAGACAAAGGGAAGTGGTAAGCTGACTACGGCAGTTACAGGTGAAATGAAGCATTCTTCTGCACAGCACTGGGGAAGACTGTGTCCACTTGGTTTTCTTAGTCAGTGTAAGGGTAGTCAGTGAGAATTTTTTTTTTTACAAGTATTTTCAAACACAGGAAATGGCAGATTTTTGGAATTCTCTGTCTATGGAGATACTCAAAACTCAGCTGGGCAAATCCTTGAGCAACCTGATTCTAGTTGGCCTTGTTGGACTAGATCACCTCAAGAGATTCATTCCACTAAATTATTTAAGGACTCTATGAAATGCGTTAGCAGAGTTGTCACAGTGCCAAACAGTATTTGATACATAAAAAGCAAGAGTGGATGGTAATGCTTAAGTTATACTTACCAGCTTACAAGCAGCAGGTGACCCTACCTGGTGTTTATTTAATCACTGCTACGGTTAGGAGTACTGTGCAAATTATCTACTTTTTTAAAGTGGTATTATATTGATTATTTTTGCCTCCTTAGGAAGCACTACTATAAAAATCTTTATACTCCCGCAAGTCTTTTAGCAAAGAGGATAAAAATCAAATTTCACAGCTGTGCTAACATTAGGCACGGACCCTTTTCAGTGCATATTAAATATAAAATGTTAAAATAACACTAAAAGCCTAATTTAAACTGACAAAGGCAAAAAATCTTTAGACATATATACACCTACCTTCTCAAGCTTTTAAAATAAAATTTATATTTCTTTTGGAAAAAAATTTAGTATCTCTGGGACTATTAGGGAACAAATAACATGGGACCTTTTCCAAAATAATCTGTTGTAATTCATGATTTTCATACATTTTAAAATATTAAATACAATTACTAAATCTTAACATATCAGATTAAGAACATTGCTCCTTTTATGTTCTAATTAAATCCTTTGGAGCTTTCATATTTGGAATAGTGTATAATAAAAAACTTATAACATTACATGCAGTTAAATGTGCGTCAACAAGATCACTTAAATGGTTTTCACAACAGCTTCTTCTCAAACATAAAGAGTTCTTATTCATTGTTTATTTTGGGGAGAGAAGTAGATCAGGAAGTTCAGCTAGTTCAAATGTATTTTTAGAGAAAGACGCTGTCAGAATGCCTTGTGTTAATACAACAATGCGAGCTGCAAAGGCATCCCACGACTAGCTTGCAGGAAAATGAGGACAAGAATGAAATACAGTAAAAAAGGCTTAATTGTTATGAATGGTTAGGAACATCATTTTTGCCCTCTGGATGTATCTATAACTCACAGAAAAAGTTCTTTTTCTATTACATGGCATTTGCAGATTTTGGCAGAAAAGTAGATTGATGGGCAGTTTCCCATCTTCTTTGTATGTTACAGGTATATATGCATTGTGAGACATATTTAGATTCCTTTTGAAGCTCCCTTTTGTATTGAAAACCATGTACAGAAATGCTATTGTTGAACACGCTATATGTAAATACAAACACAAGTGCTTTGGAGTAAGATATGTCAAAAATAGATGAAGTTTGATCTGAGGACACCAGTTACAGTCATCTGTTGAGTAGTCTCTGGTGTGCTATACTGCTGGGTTTTGTCAGATGCTTTGTAGCTGGAAGAGGAGGCTGCCATCTGAAGTTCCAGCCTTTGTTGTCGTACGGAAGTGACCTTTCAAAAAATATGATAAGTCAAGGTCTTCTAATAATCTATCAATACAATATTGTCTCAGAATTCTCCAGCTGATCTCAGATGTTGTATCTTTCTGTGTCTTTTTATCCTGTGAATATAGCTTTTTCCCACAAGAAAACACTTATTTTCATTCTCAAACAAAAGCACACAGTTTTTTAACCAAGTGGAAAGGAATAATTCTTAGCTTATCTTTAAAAATATGTTCTGTAATATATTTGTGTGTGAGAGACATACATTTAACATTGAAACAATGAGGCATATTGAATGAAAACACTAGTAGAGAAAAAACTCTATATTAAAGCTAACAAATAAAACAGCATTCTACTTCAAAGGGCTCAGCCATCGTCAATAAAAGAAAAAAATAGTGGATTTTGTTTATTTTTCTAGACTGAAAGAGATGGAAGAACTGGAATGAAAAGATAGGAAAGAGGTTCTGAAATAAGAACTATGAACTGGAAAAAAAAATGCCCCTTTTGCAAATCTGCTATTTGTCTCCAAAGGCACATGTTCTACTCGGTTATTTTTCCCCACCTAGACTTGGTCAGGTGATGTCATGCCCCCTCTGCTGATTC
Source organism: Lagopus muta (assembly GCF_023343835.1). Lineage (NCBI taxonomy): Eukaryota > Metazoa > Chordata > Aves > Galliformes > Phasianidae > Lagopus > Lagopus muta. The sequence continues at coordinate 61,318,918 of NC_064435.1, read as the reverse complement.
TTGTAGTGTTCTCACAAGATTAGTGTCCGTTCACGTCAAAAAGTTGCATGCCTGTGCCACTTCTCACAGCTGCAGAGAGAGCAAAAATCAATTTAAAACATCAGAAGATTTGTGGCTACAAACTTTGGTGACCTTATTTAGTTTGTGAATCATGCTTTTCTTAGTGTCTATCTTGGCTTTTATAGTGTGAGATGTTGCATTATATTAGACTACAATCCAGAATCATTTGGAGATAATCTGGAATGTCTTTGCATCTGAATTTCATACTCTTCATTAGACTTGTCATCGGAGTTTATTTATTTGTTTTTATTAATTAGAGAGCAGAAATCAAATCAAAGCACACATCATAAATAGATAATTAAATGAAATCAGAAACCTAATAGCTAAGCAGTTTTGGCTCCAGAGAAGGTCCGCCAAGATAATCAGAGACCTGAAGAACCTCTCCTATGAAGGCATGTTGAGGGAAATGGGCTTGTCCCGCCTGGATTAGAGAAGACAATGGGGAAACCTCATTGTGGTCTTCCAAAAATTAAAGGTAGCTTTTATAATCAGGAGAGAAATCAAGTTTTTACACAGGTAGATAGTGATAGGATAAGGGCAACGGTTTCAAACTAAAAGAAGGGAGATTTAGATTAGATGTCATTGGAGAATTTTTTCACTGTGAGGATGGTGAGGCACAGGATGCCCAGAGAAGTTGTGAATGTCTCATGCCTGAAAGTGTTCAAGGCCAAGCAGGATGGGGCCCAGGGCAACCAGATCTTGGTAAGGGGTTGGAGCTGGATGATCTTTGAAGTGCTTTGGAAAATACAGTATACTTAGATTAATCCAAGGGAGAAAGACAAAATATATTCATGTTTAAATCAATTGATTCAGTAGTCATAATAAGAATACAGGTTTTTTTACTTTCTTACATCTAAGTGTTTGAACATGAAAATGGATTATGACTTTTGTTTTCAAAGAAAAGTAAAAAAAAAAAACAAACAACAACAAAAAACCACAAAGTAAAACCAAAAATCTGAAGGGGTAAAGCTGCATAGCAAGTTGCTGGTGAATTTGTCCACACAGGCATATATAGTGTGGTCGAATATGTATTTTTAGGGGTACTTTTCAAAAATATCAATCATGTACATATTTTATGAACCCACATCACTTAGTAGTTTTGACAGTTTTACAAAAATCACCCCAAAGCCAAACCATCAATGGACATTCACACCCACTAGAAGATGTATTTTACAGCTATCTAAGCTTAGGAAAGGAAACCTTTCCAGTTGAAGCTACATTCTTACAGGCTAACCAGCCTCAGACTCATTTTAAAGAAAAAAATGCATACTTATCAAATAATCTCCTCTTCTTATATTCGTACATTGCTACATTATAGTATTTTTTTCCCCCTAGCACAGATGTTACAACTCTTTTTCTTTTTTTTGTACCAAAGATAATGTTAACATCCAAATCTTCACATTGTCCTCAGTGAGAACCTCTATAGCAGAGGCTATTCATCCTGGTCATCACATAAGAAGATTTTTTTTTATACCTTTCCATATATTTTCCTGCAAGGAACTGGGTTACAACATTTTTCCCTCTCATTTTCTGTGTTCTCTTCAGCTTGTATATAACCACTGTGCAGTTTATGCAATTTTCCCATATAATGAATCTGTCTAGTAGGAGCCAAAATTAGGAATAACTACCTATATGATTTCAGAGCAGGAGATTGCTGCTGCAACCGCTGCCTGCTTCCTCATTTTCCAAAACTTTAACAGCAAGTCAGCAGATTTAAGATTTAGATAAAAGTCACCTAATTGCATTCCTTAGTTTGAGAAAAATAAACTTACAAAAAAACTTATCTGTCTTGACTACAAAGTGAGTTTACAAAAGAATTTTAGTACAAAAAATACTGGACAGGGTTCTGAATAGTTTTATTATTACAGTATTTATATAAACTACTTTTAAAAGCATAAGGACTGTTTTTCCTCTTCATACATTTGTAGCATAAATATCATCAGTGGTGGTAGGAATGATATGCGTGTTTGTAAAATAAAGCCTTTAAAGACTGAGACTGAAACATACAGAGCTAGAAAAAAAACCCAAAACCCTTAAAGGGAAAATATTGCATTAATGAATGCTCATAAGTATTAAAAGCTAACAACGATAAAATAGCTGAAGTCACTGTTTCTAGATTCTGAAGTCTGTTGTTAGCAGATGGAAAGGGAAGGGAAAGGAAGTGGAAGGGAAAGGAAGGGGTGAGGGAAGAAGGGAAGGGCATCTGGAATCTTTTCACAGGATTATTGCTGATGCAGGTGATGAATTAAAACTACTGCGCTGTGGGGTGCTGTTGCGTAGGGACTTGTGACTGCTATTGTTCTAGTATGTACTAATTAATTGATTTTCTTTTTTTTTTGTGGCAGGTTTTGTTGTCTGTCTCTGCAAAGGACAGAACATTTAAATTAAATATTAAAGTGAGTAAACGCATTTAGTTCAGCTGAAAATTCCGTCACTACAGAGATAAATAGATTTTATAGACTTTTCTATTTAGACTTGGTAGACTGAAGGCAAAAGACTTTGCTTTTGGAAGTTCTGAATTAAATAATAAGCAGACAAGCCAATTTCTTGAGACAGTCCAGTCTGCAACTTCAGCTGTGTAATTCTGATTCTGTAGTTTATTAGCTAAATGTTGCTGCTTTAAAAAAAAATGTTGAAAAAATTACTTCATCAGAAACACATTGCGAAATGCTGAATGCTAAAAAAATAAGCAAATTTCATACGTTTATTCTGCAGTAACCATGATAGTCTCCTCTACAACTAACAGGTTTAAAGCTTACAAGCTGCTTGTGTGAGGAAATCAGAGAAGATGATCCTAAGAAGAAACAAGCTTGAATTTGCAGTAATATTAATGGCAGTTGTAGGATGTGATTGGTACATTGACTGACTGGGTTCACAGAACAACCTTTTGTTAACAAAATGAAATATAATTCTACCAGGAGAACCTTCACAATGCTGGAAAGACTGCACAATGTCTTATAGTACCTTTGGTCTAGATCACATATAAGTTTTATCCTTTCACTTATGCTCTTAGCTATTGAACTCTAGATCTTTCAGTCACGTGTCAAAATAAATACTGTCTGACAGCTAAAGAATACCTTTATCATCTCCCATTGCTCACTGACTTCATAGAAGCATACCTTTAGTCTTCACAAGAAAAAAGGAGACTGTGATCTCAATATTTCAACACTTTTATTTACCTTATCTGTAATATAATTAATAGATGACTGCATAAAGATCAAGGTGGCTATCAAAGAAAATGAGACAGCTTCATATGAAACTTGCTCTTTTGAATCAGTCTAGGACTCTATCAAAGCATGTGTGATAATTTCATGTAAATCCCGGTGTTCTGAATCTGTATCTTTTAACCTGTACATACCATTTTTAACACACTACATTTCAAAGACATTCAAAGCTGATCTAATTTGTATTACAGAATTACATTATAATCTGCAAGCAGCACATCATACTGATTTCTTAAAATTAATGTGGAAGCTCATTATAAAGACATCTACAGAGGGCTCATGTAGTCTTTCTCAAAAATACTGTGACTTAAAACAACCACAATCTGTATTTAAAGCACACCTTTTTTTTTTCTAGCCAGTCAGATCCTTTCTCTGAAGTCTATATTTTGAAACTGCATTTTGTGCATAAAACCCAGATCAAAATATTCATTGGCATCCAGCATTGCCATCTGTGAAAAGAAACAGAAATTCTGGTGTTGAAATATACATAAAAAAATCCAAGGTTTTGAATGATGAGATGATGGATGGAGAGGATTGGTCAGCATAATTGAAATGAATGCAAGAGTGATGGACTGAAGCAAAAAGCAGTAGCACTAAGCAGAGGTATAGCACAGGGAAGTCTCTGTTTGTTCTGCTGCTAATTTATGTGACATCTAAACAGACTTGTCAAAATGAACCTAAGATATAAATGTAATAAACAAGTTAAAAATGCCATGTAGACTTTGTCATGACAAACAATAGGCTTTGTTTACTAGGGTACTGTCCTAGCAAGAGTACAGTCATGAACTGCCTTTTTACCAGATTCTGGAGTGAGAAACTTTTTGGAAGAGCACAGTAAAAGCAGTATAGACTTTCAGGCCAATCTATTCTAATCACAAAGTCTAGTTTTAAATTAACACAGAGTCACTACATTTGAACACAGTCCTACACCAGCATTGTTTTCTTAATAGCCTCTTGACAGCCAAAGTGAATTACATCTGTCTCTTTTTATAGAAAATAAGGTAATAACCTCAAAACATAATACCAAGAGAAGCATTTGTTTTGAACATGCCAAATGTGAAAAGGACTGTAAGGACTCCACAAAGTTGTCCGTGTGCTGTCAGCAGAGGTTTTCTAGGGTGCCTAACCCCTGCTGAGCAGAATCCAATTCAACACAAGTTTCACTCATAATTTCAGATCATAGCTTCACAGCAAAACAGAGCAGGCAGGTTCAGAAGTGTGGCCTGACTAGTAGCTACCATGCAATCCAGGAAAAGCAGTGTCTAGATAGAGAGAAAACCCAAAAGAAAGCAGATAAATATGAAAGCTTGGGGAAATATGACACATTGTATATGTTAATGCCATTGTTCTGCCTCTTCCACCTGCTTGTAGCAGGTGTTTGCTTACTGTCGTGACTGTAAAGGCAGCAGTGTTGTGGTTCCTCCCTGTCAAACACCTTGGTGTTTTTGGCTTATTCAGAGATACTAGATTTTGAGCATCTATTAACAAGGGCTTGCAGGCATATGGAGCATTCATTTACAAGGGAACAGGAATAAAGACTGTACAGTAATCTCAGCTGTGATTTTAGATTTTGTGTTTGTAGTTTGTGGAAAAATTACTAGGAAGTTGTTAGAGGTCATGCTCACATAACTGAGGATGACATTTCACCCATTACCTTTAATTGGAAGAGTATGCATATCAAGGATAAGCTTGGTCTCTAAATTCTAAGAAGTCATTACCAACCATGCAGAGTGAAAAAATTGAAAACTAAAACCCATAAAAGCTTCCTGTTTAATCAAAGGACTCTACTAATAGTATACTTTCTCTACAATAAAATGTAATCACTCTGGTATATATATCAATTATGCCTTAAAAGAGCAATAAATTAACATGGTATAGAAACAAACCTACTACAATGAAAACATTCTGTGCCCCTTGCCAAAAACTATCTAATAATTCCAATGAAACTTTTAAACAAACATAAATCAACAGAATGATCCTGCTATCAGAATGCCTTGATATGTACTGGCCTCTCTTAAGATCTCTTCAGAAAAAGCCCTAAAACAACAATTTATATTCTTCTTCCCCAGAGAAAAGGAGTCCAAACAGAGAAACGATCCCTGCTAAAAGCAAGCAGTGATCTGAAGCTACTAGTGATGTTTCAGCTTTGAGTGCATGACTTGTTTTTCAGGAAATAACTTAAATCCAGTACAGATTACAGCTATGAAATAAAAAGCAGAGCCACATCTGGCTGTCACATCTGTGCAAAGCCAAGCCTACTTTGTTTAGTTTTCTGATTTATGGCTGTATTTAAATCATCTCAAGGCAATCTCAATTCTCATTTGCATAAGGGAAGCAACAACATTATATTTTTCTTAATTGCTGTAATGTACAAACAAATTTTATGCCATGTCACTCCATTATAGTATCTTTTAAGAATACTTAAACCAAGGAAATAGTAATATAGTGTTTCTTGTAAACTATCTTGCAAACTAATAACATATACATTTAAATCTAAAACTATTGTACTTTATAAAATTATATTACATAATATATAGCAATGTATACATGTGTGTAAATTATTATATAAAATGAAGTAAACTCATTTTATAAGACAGGTTATAAAAATAAGACTTGATCAAATTTTCAAGTATGTAACTGAATGGCAACCCATTAATATACATCATAAAGTTAAGCTTTCAATCAAATTCAATGAAACAATGTGAAATATTTGTTGTTGTTGTTGCTATTTTTCAGTGTTCAACAGAGATGGCAACAATTGAAATATTTTCAATTTTTCCAAAATACTTTTACTTCAGAGTGTATATTTTTTGTGACTACCTTGCCACTTTCTACATTTATCAATTATATAAGATAGATGTTATAACATTTTGTATTTGTACATACATATTTTTACATACATAAGCAAGTCAAGGAGAAGCATTGGAGAATGGTCGTATTTTCTGATGTGTTACTGAGTTTAACCGAAGATCTCTGTGAATCCATATATCTCTCACTGTGGCTTTTTTAGTAGATTTTGTTCCATAGACAGATACAATAGAAAGGTGGTAAAAAGCAGTGAAAAAGTTTTCACTCTTGTAGAAACAGCTTTAGTTAACTTTGCTCACATATTCTGCTTCAATATATTATTAAGACACATAAGGTTATGAAAATGCATCCCTATGGAACAAAGCAGGTTAAAGCAAGCTTAGTGTAAGCAGTATGCTGAATCAGGTTCATCAACAGCGCCACCAAAGTTAAGGGGAATATGAATAGGCATAAATCCAAGCATAAATAACCAATCCGAGAATAAATATAATGATCACCTAATCCCTACTGTTAGAAGATAGCAGGGAAAACATTAAGACAGAGAAAAGAAGTATCAGAAGCAAAACTTGACAAACAAAGTAGACATTTATAACACTGCAGAATTTCAGGCTGCTGATTCCAAAAGGATTGGAGAGAGTTGTAAATTTCAGACACATGGTAAATACTGTAAACACGTTACAATACACTGTAGAATGATTAAATTGTTAGTGTAACCTGAAAACCTAGGATCTTTGAATAATATAAACTTAAACTGTGCATTGTCTGTAATGGGAAAATGCTAAGAATTATTTTAAAACAAACTATATAATTTGGAGGTAGATCTCATAAATCATTACTTTTTGAAGAAATTGGAAATGGAAAATCACATCATAGTTTCTCAAACAGGTGATATACATTGAGAATAAGCCACTTGGAATTAGTGCAGTGGTATTTATAACAAAAATGATAATTTTTTTGTTACATTTTCTCATACATTACAAGTCAAAAGTCACATGCAGCATATTTTCGTGGGATGGATTCAGAAGTAGAGGGCATACAACTTTTCACACTGTAGATGCGTTCCATCATGAATTTCATTTCTCTAATGCTGTAATGTTACTTTCATTTTCTCCATGCTCCAGCAAAACTATGTAGAAAGAATATACTAAAAATGCTAACAATTTAGCAAGAATAATGCAATAATTTTAAAGTATGAGAATATTTTTGAAAAAGGTCAAGATAAAACAATTAAGTTTGAGAGAGTCAAAACCCATACAGTTATTTCATGCAATGTGTTTTTTTATGTGAACAGTTGTTTCTTTAGCTCAAATTAAAGATATGGAATGTTTGACAATAGACATGAATGACATTTGGATCAGATTAAAACCATATTGGCTTTCAAAATCAGATTTAGATTGGAAAAAGAAGATACAGGTTATGTAATTCACAAATTGATATAAAACAATTTCTATTGTGTTATAGCTTTTGTACTTAGTTGTCTTCTGAAATAGCAGTGATTGCAAACTGGAAGGACTTTTCCCAAAAGCAAACATAGAGAGAACAGTTAAAATAATATCCCAAAGCTCAAAGCACTCAAATGTTAACTATTTAAAATGGTTCTCAAATAGTTCGCTTTCTGAATTGCTCATTGTAGTAAGCACAGTGATTAATTTTACCCAATCTTGTAATTTAGTAGGATCTTCCACCTTAAAATGGTTTTGTCATCCCCTCCTGCATTCCCTTCAAGTCAGACAGATAGACTTAGAGGAGAACTGAGGATGTTATCCAGCTCGTTTAGTTCATCTTAAGTTCGGTCACATTAAATTATTGTGTGGAAAATGTTTGCCCAACCTTGTTTTGAAAACTAAGAATTCATCTGTCTGTCTGGGGATCCCCTTCCTGCTCTTAAGTCTTCTTCCCACCAGGAAGTTTTGTTCCCTGTCAAGCTCTACTGGACCAGTTTTAAAGCATTTATTTTTTCCCTACCCACAGTGATTGCAGAGAACAGCTTATTTCCTGGTCAAATTTGTACATCTTACTTATTATACCTTATATTTTCCTCAAACCAAACAACCCCAACAACAAATTTTCTTTGCAAGGACTGTCAGATCTGTTAATTTTCTTCATTTCCTGCATAAGCTTTGACTGAATGATGCCTCATATGAGAGAAATGACTACTCCAGCTGAGACCTTCTATGTTCTAGGAAAAAACTTCTACTTACATCTCCATGTTGCTGTTCACCTTTTTGGAAGCTGGCAATTTAATATCTGTCTTCTGTCTTACTAGTGAAAATACAGTTTTACAAAATCTTTCAGAACATTTAGTCTCTGATTTTCTGTAATATGACCTGGTCAAATTTGTGTATGGTTTATTTGTGAGTATACAATACCAAGACATAAAGACATTGTGTCTTCTCCATAGAAAAGTTCATCATCATCTTATTCTGAGACCAGTTTGACTATCATCTTGGTTTTCATTTGTTGCCATGTTATTTTTTGTCTTTGTACACGTTTTGTAACTCATCTGTATAATGCTAAGTTCCCTAGATGTAATTCTTATGTTTCTCCTGCATTTCTAAAGATGGACAATATTTGTCCTATATTACTCTTCTGGAATGTCATTGATTGTCACTAGTTTTTCAGACAATAATTTAATGCCTGTAACAGTAGTGAAATTATTTTATTATTCCCCTCGGTCTGATTTCTCTTACATTGACTCTGACTGAAGTTCATATTTTTAGTAAAGACTGGGGCAAAAGAAGATATTAAATTTACTTTCAGCTTCATGATATCATATGTTGATATTTTTCTGCTCCATTGGGCTCTTTTGTCTGCATTGTTACTTATTATGTCTCTTGAAAGCAAGACCATTGGCTTCCTAATTTTTTCCTCACTCTGGAAGTGTTTTTGTATGCTCGTTTGTAAATTATCTAACTTGTACTTCTCTATCATTCATTCTTAAGTTTTAAGTAGTTGAAAAACAGATGATCAAAAATTTCATTTTCCATTCTTCATCTGGTACAGTGTAATTCACACTTGTGCCTTGATATAATTTTTAAAGCAATGGCTAACTTTCCAGAACACTGCTTCTTCTCAATTGGATTTATTTTTCATAAAGGCAAGCTTACCAAGCTTTGAGTTGATCAATCTGCTTTCATGCCTTTTATTGCTTTAATTTTCTGTTCCTTCTCCCTTTCTTCCTAAAAAATAATGAATTTTGTTGTGTTGCCAGTCTCATCACAGCTGCCTTTCATCTTCAGATTTTCAACTAGCTCTTCCCCGTTGATTAGAAAAGAATCTAGAAAGTCCTCTCTCCCTGCCTCTTGTTCTCTCTACTCTTTGTATTACAAAAAAAAAATTGTCAACAAATTCTAAGAAGTTGTGAGATGTTTAGTTTTTACTTTATTCTCTTCTCAGCTGATGTCTGAGTAAAGGCCACCATCTCTGTCAAATCATTAGATGACACTGCTCATTGTTAAAAATAAATAAACTGCTTTAGTTATTTAATTTTCCTGAAGGTTGAGAATGAGACCATCTAATAAACAAAGACTAGGACTACAATTTTCCATCTTGTGAGAGGCCTGTGTTTCCTTTAGTGACCAAAGTGCTTGTCAGAAATGGTATTTGACAGCTTCTACTGCTCTCTCTTCCCTCCACACATTGATTTTCACCTTGTACAGTACTTTAGCTTCAATTAGGTGCAAGGTGTTGTGCCTGAGACCACTTAGATACCTATCAGAAAGGCTACAAGCAACCACTGCTGCTGTGGAGACCAAAGCTAGAAAAACTGATGTGGCTGTCAAACACTTTGAAAAAATTTCGTAGCAGCTGGGCAAACTGCTGGCTCATATTCAGCCAGCTAACCACCCAGACCTTTTTCTGCAGTGTGGCAGCCACTTTTCCAGCCACTCTGCCTGAAACCTGAAGCACTGCCTGGGATTGCTGTGACCAAAAAGCAGGAGCCAACACTTGATCCTTTTGAAGTTCATACATAGTAGTTTCATAGGTTAAAAACATGAACTATAAGTGATGTAATTATAAAGTAGACGGAAAACAAACTCCATGGTTACCCAACTCACTCTCTTTATGATCAGACCACTTGGCACATCACTGTGGAGAACTTTGCTCTGGAAAAAGACTATGTATCTTTTTCATGAGTACTTTAATAAAAGAAATACTTTTATGAGTCCAGAGATCATGGAGGGGGTCAGAAGGAAATAATTTGTTTTTATTTTGTTTTAGAAATTAATTTGAATTTTTATAGCAATTTATAACAAATTCCTGGACATTAAATGCAAAGCACTAAAAAAAAAAAGCTAAGCACGATATATATTAGTATTTTTGGAATGAAAATTAAACCATGCTGCCACTTTTGCAGTCCAAGTCATTATGTTTTATAGCTTAGGTTAACACTGTACTATAAAATATAGTAAGTAATTGTTAAAAGCAGTCATTTGCTTAGAATAATTGTGAGTTTAATTTTCAGAATGGTTCAAATTTCCTTTTTTTTTTGTATACATGGATTTTTAAAAAAAATTTTATTGCTCAGCAGTTAACAGTGTTCTGTCACACTGAGTAGAGAGCCTATGTTAAGAAATTAGTTTTAAATAAGCCAACAGCTACTGTGTTTTATATCACCACTTCATTCACAGAAAATTGTATGCAGTAAATAAATATTTCTATTTTTAAACCATCGTTCCACGTGGGAAAGCTGTGTTTGTTCAAAAATCTTTCTTATCTGAGGAAGCTAATGGGGGTCTTTCTTTCCTAAACAATCCATGTCATATGCCATATAGCAGGAGCCTCAGCATGACATAGTGGTCAAGTCCAAATTCTTGCTAAAACCTCTTAAAGGTCCATACATCTACATCTTCTATTCCTAATCAAATGCAAAAATAATAACTGTTTACAAGCTATATTGTGTTTCTGGAATATTTCAAATATGTAAAACCAGACTATTAAAAAAAGTAATTCAGTACTATGATTATGGGTGTCCTGAGCTAGTCCAGAGGTCTGTGGGTTTCCTTTTTTGATCCAGTACTTCACTGTTAGACAGTGAAAATTTATTTTTGATTTGTCTGTACTCTCCTTACATATGGGATAATTTCATTCTCATTTACTGTCATAGTACCTCTCCATTAGGCTATTTCATTGCCCTTCCGGCTCATATAACACATCACTAAGAATTCTAACTAGGATCATTTTATCACTTTAATTTTCTGGCTGTTGGTTCAAAGAGATTGGACATTTCTATGTAGTCCATAATTCCAACGAATATGCAAGACCCTTTCATATTTGCTGGTGGACACACTTCAGTGTTGGCCCAAACTATGATATGAACTGCTTATTCTATTCACATCTCTTCCTGAAATGTCACTGAAACAACTTGGAACATAAGATGATCCATGTGAATATCAGAAAGAACTTCTGTACTGTGAGGTAATGGAACCATGAAGCTGGTTTCCCAGAGAGGCTGTGGAGTCTCCTTGGAGATCTTTGGAAGCTTTCTGGATGTGATTCTGAGTACTGCACCTCAACACATCACTGTTTGAAGAAGGGAGTATGAGCAGATTACCTCCAGGTACCCCTTCTAACCTCATCCATTTTGAGAACTGTGATTCTGTTACTCAGACTTTTTGACTCAACTGCTCTTGCTCTTTGCAAGTTTGTCTTGAGCCATCAGTTACAGTCTTCTACCATTATTTACTGCTCCACAGATTCTAGAGAAATTAAATTTCTTTAGATTGTATTATAATCTCTAGAGCAGTAAATAATTTCTGTATTATGATTTGTAGGCGGCGTTGTATATAAATCAATCAACAATTTTAAAAAAATTTTTTTTGTGGATGTGTTAAACAGATATCCTGTTCTAAGCACCCTACTTGAACAACTGATTAATCAAACTTAGAAAAACAAGTGATGTCAACCATTTCTCCCACATTTTCCCCTCCCCTTCTTACTATGTACATTTTTTTAAATTCATGTCTGTATATAAATGCGAGATCTGTATTTTTCACCAATGGTGACCAGCTTATAGACTCATTCCATTTGTTTCTCTGCTTGAGCTTTAATTTACAGAACTGTCAGCCTTTAAAATTGATTTCTATTCTCTGTTGTAGGAGGGAAAATTTTCCCTATGAGATGCATGTGTTTTGGAACAATAGAGCTAACTTCTTTATGCCCTGGTATGTGATATTAAAATCTACTTCTGTTGTTATGATCCTAGCCCTACAGAACTTGAGATATTTCACAAATCACAGAATCACTAAGGTTGGAAAAGATGTCTAAGATCACCTAGTACAACCATCAACCCATCACCACCACACCCACTAAATCATGTCCCTGAGTGTGCCACACCTCCACATTTCTTGAACACTTCCAGGGACAGTGATTCCATCACTTCCCGGGGCAGCCTGTTGAGTGCTTTACCACTCTTTCAGATAATAATTTTGTATTAATATCCAACCTGGACCTCTTCTGGTGTAACTTAAGGCCATTACCTCTCATCCTACTGCTGTTATCTGGGAGAGGAGGCCAACCTCCAACTTGCTACAACCTTATTTCAGGGATCTGTAGAGAGTAATAATGCTTCCCCTGAGCCTCCTCTTTTCCAGGCTTAACATCCTAGTTCCCTCAGTGGCTCCTCATAAGACCTGTGCTTCAGACCCTTCACCAGCTTCTATCTCTGTTCTCCAGCATCTCATTGTCTTTCTTGTAGTGAGAGGCCCAGAACTGAACACAGTACTCAAGGTGCATCCTCATCAATGCCAAATAAAAGAGGATGATCATTTCTTTGCTCCTGCTGTCTGTACTATTTCTGATACAAGCCAGGATGCTATTGGCCTTCCTAACCATCTGGGCAAACTGCTGGCTCATATTCAGCCAGCTAACACGCCCAGATCTTTTTCTGCAGATTTCCAGCCACTCTACCCCAAACCTGTAGCACTGCCTGGGGTTGTTGTGACCAAAATGCAGGGGCCAACACTTGACCTTCTTGAAGTTCATACAATTGACCTCAGCCCAACAACCCAGCCTACCCAGATCTCTCTGAGGGACCTTCTTATGATCAAGCAGATAAACTTAATGTCATCTGCAGACTTACTACGTCACTTTCAGTCCCTTCTAGATCATCAATAAAGATATTAAACAGGGCTGGCCTCAATACTGACCACTGAGGAACACGACTTGTGGCTGGTCACCAGCTGCTTTTAACTCCACCACCACTTTCTAGGCACAGTCCTTCAACCAGTTCTTTACCCATCGAAGAGTACCTTCCAAACCCTCTTCTACAGGAGAATGCTGTAGGAGAGTGTCAAAAGATTTCCTAAAGTCTAGGTAGATGACATCAACAACCTTTCCCTTATCCACCAGGTGTGTCATCTGGTCATAGAAGGTAATCACATTGGTCAAGCAGAACCTGCCTTCGATGAACCCATGCTGGCTAGGCATAATCCTCTGGATGTCCTACACATCTTTGCACTCATATGGTCTGCTCCATCATCTTTCCCAAAACTGAGGTCAGACTGAAATGCCTGTTGTTCCCTGGATAAAAAAACTAAAATTCTTTCCTTTGATACCCTTGCAAACTGTAATCCTTCTCATTTCTGTCCACTCAAACACTTCACGCGTTCTATTTGTGTAAATAAATTCTTCACCATAGTCACTTTATTTTAAAGTTATACATGCTTCTGGCTGTAACTTTTATTTTAGTGTTGATGCCATTGTTTCTGCTACTATGTTAGCTGCTGTACCGTCCTCCTTAACACAGAAGCATGCCATTTGGTTTGAAGCTGAGTGCAGATGATACTCTCGTGAAGAACTGTCTTATTATTCATATGACTGCTGGACCAAGTGATCCAATATATCAGAGCTTAACATTCCTAAATGTAGAAAATTGATTTTGTTATATTTTCATACTTAAAATTGTACTTTTCAAACAAAATACCCTGCTTACCTTTTAAGATTATGCTTGTCCTGTCACCCAATTCTTACTCTCATATAAATTTTGATTTCAGAATTGCAGAGTATCTCACTAACAAGGGAAAGATTTTTGTGCAAAACACCAGATTACCTGGTTGTACCTCTATACATGCATAAGGTAGATAAATGGATAAAAAATTTTTCACTGACTGAGGAACTTACCCACTTTGTAGACAAGAGCTTGAGCAAGTAAGCTACTATGCAAAAGTTGGCAAGGTAACAAGTCAGTGATGCATGCTTCCATGGAAGAGGGAGTTTTAGACAGATTCTTCTCTTTGTTGTTTTCTATTAACTAGTTTAAGTATCTTTGTGCTCAACACACTGGTTGCTGTGAATCTCAGTCCATTCACCTTACTTTGGCTAATTGATATACGTATTTATCAGCTTCAAATAATTTACCCGATGTTGCTATTCCTATCCTGGAACTGGATGACAAACTTCAGATGTTGCAGAGCTGGACAAGAAAGACAAGTTGTTTTTATGATTTCAGACCTTCAGTTTTAAATTCTCAATAACTTTCTGTCTCAGATATATTTCCTTTTGATATTTTGGGTGATTACCTAACCTAAGGGCACTGTTATGATGATTTCCTCCACTTAGCAAATACAAACTCATTATTTTGGCAGGAGGCCGACTTTTGGCTTTTTGATAAGCACTTTAAGATTTATTTAATACTCCAGTGATTGCATTACTTCTCATCATGCAGGAAAGATTGTCCTTGATTTTGAGTGAAATCCAGTATTTTCAGGATTTTCTACTAACTGCGATTTCTTGTTCCCTATAGGTTTTTGGTAAAGTTATCAGGCATATCACCATGACATCAGTGGCAGACATTGTAACAACAACAAGCATTACAAAATTCACAAAATGTTAGATAATTTATCAGATAAATTGTTTCTTAGCTCAACAAATGGGAATACAATATGTCTAGAAAAATTCTGACTTACTCATGAAATCTCAGAAGTGTCATGGTGAACAATGATTCAAGTTACTTTTCTGGCTCACTGAGTACAGACCTTATAAGTTCCATCTTGGACAGTACCTACACAAAAAGTGGAAGCTGTAACTGCAATCTAAGTTGTTTTTCTTGACTAACAGCTGTGAAAACTCTGCAGCAGACTTCGTCATGGTGTTGGGCAGTTCATGTACCAAAGCTGTGGTCTTACAAGTAGTAGACCCTTGGGGCTGACAAATGTGGGGGATACTGCTCTGTTTTCTCCTGCTTCTTGTTCTCCAACTCTTCCTTTCTACCTCTCCTGATTCTAGACACATGGTCACAAGTCCTCCTTTATTAAACCGGCTGCAGCATTTTTTGGCTTATGAGAGAGTTGCATTCTGTAGCCTAAAGGATGCTATCCAGCTGTTTTTTTTCCTCATGCATATATTTTTTTTCTGTTAGTGTGATAAACAAGCTGGTAGAATGGTGCAGTGAACTTCAGATATGAAGCAAGAGGCTATGAGTGTGTAGCAAAGGAGAAGGGCACTAACATGTTATTTATTTCAGAAAATGCCAATCTCATGTTACCAACACTTTATTCATGATACCGGAGCTGGTTAAATTAAAACTCTACTGTCATATAGTCAACAGGAGGAAAAAATTTTATTGTAATTTTTCTGAACAAAAAAATACCTGCTATATTGAAAAGATATTGCATGAAAATCCTATGTGAGGACACAAAAAATTGTATGTGTTTCTCGGTTGACAATAAATATTAAAAAAAGGTTGTACTAGCAAAAATGTGTTCTGCATATAAATCATTGTCTGTGTTGTGTTGTGTTGTGTTGTGTTGTGGGAGAGGTAAGTAAAGGTGAAACTTATTCATACAGGGACAGTCACATACCCTTCGCCAGCTGGGTGAGTTCAGCTCCTCTTTTTGTATATGACTGTTGGCCTACCTGTGAACACTTTGGTATTGCCAATAGCCTGTCAGATACAATTTTGTTTCTTTGTGAGCAGAACATCACAACTGCAGAGCCACAGAGATGCAGGTATTCCTGGACATAAGGTCAGAACAAGATATTCATTTTATTTTAAATGAAAGGTAACTATGGTTCTGTTTCTATTGCTCTGCCCCAGAGCTGTCTTGACAATGATGAGTAAGGAAATGTGCTGGGAGAAAAAGAGACAGTGCAGGGATTTATGTTCTCTTCTGTAGGCAGAGGCTAATCAATTCTTTACCATCTCCTTTCACTGTATCTTTCCAAATGCGAGGGCTACTCCAAAAGTAGTGCCTCCTACTTTTATTGGCCCAAAATGTCAGGGGTGGATGTTGATGGTACGGCGGTAGAGTTTGAACCTTCCCACCAATATTCCATTTTGTTGCTGTGTGACAGATGGCAGCAGAGGGGCAGTCTGACAAAATGGCATCTGCTCTTTTTAATTGCTAGTAAAAATGCATCGCTATTGGTTGTGACTGTGCTGAAAAGGACTGTTTTCTAGCTGAGAGTTTTCTCTATCAAGTAGTGCTATTGTGCTCTTTATATCTGTTGTAGTTTCCATGCAAATAGATGTTACTTGCAGAGTGACCTATGTATTTCAACTTCTGATTAACACACTAACAGTAAAAATGACTCTTCATTTTTTTGTTCTCGTGTTAGCATGATAGTAGAAAGGCTTTCTGCTAGTTCAGCTAATAGTTTCGAAGTAGAAATTTGAGTTGTACTTCATGTGTTTATTTACATTTTGAGTAAAAGTTTTCATTGTTTTGAAATTTTTCTTTCACTTGTGGCAGCATTTCCCCAGACACTATATTACTATTTGCTGCCTTTATATAGTTCCCTCGGTTTGTAGACCAGTTTTATTGTGCTATCATTTCTATCATGCTGTTTGAACTAACCTCTAGCATAGGCTGATTTAAACTCTGCTTCAGCTCTTCCATGTTCAAAGTGAGTAAGAGCTCTCTTTTGTACCCAGAAGACAAATGAATGCCAACAACCTGGAACTGCCTTTGATGCTTGACCTCTGTACTGAAAGTTTGTTATAATATCTCTCTGAAGAAGTATAAACACAGAGAGATCATCTCTGTTGCTACATAGCCTAAATGTATGCCTTAAACTTAAAACATCTCTGTGACAAGAAAGAAAATTTATGTAACTGCATGGATCAGGTTTTACTTTTGGAGTTTTGCATTCAGGGCTTCACCACCACAGACATCATAACATTATACCTGTCTGAGGAAGGAAATAAACTTTTTCTTGCAGCATTAGTAGCAATGTCATTAATACCTTTTACAGGTCAGAAGCAGAGTGGTTTAATCAGCTCCTCAGTAATAAAGAACTTTTTTATCTTTTTGTTCAGAAATATTTGAGATTTTCATTTCTATATCAGAAATTTGTAGAAGACTGAGACTTTTAGTCACTCTTATTTTCCCTCTGCTACCATAAGAGACATGGGTGGCATGTTTTCTGGATTCTATGTTTGTCCTGATTAAGCCACGAGGAAGAAATTATAGGTAATGAAAGGAAGCTTAGTCCTTCTCTCTCTTTCTGTCAGCTATGAGACAGAATCGCAGAATATCAGTTTTGAAGCCTGGAAGTACATTTTGTTTTACAAGTGCTTACATAAATGAGCTTGATCTGATCCTTGTGATCTTAAAAATATTTCTACGATTTCTTTCTTCTTTCTTTTCTTGCAAGGAACTTGCAGGTGACTTAACAATATTTTTAAGATGCATTTCAATAATGATAGTTTCATGCTCAGTCAGAACATATTTTGTTTAGAATTTCTCTGGTCTGTTCTCATTTCTACTACAAAAGGAGCTACATCATTGCAATAACTCTGTTTAGGTCTTGTTCATTTACGATTTCCATATCCAACAATGAAAGCTGAGAATGGGACAATCCTTGAAGAGAGACATTGCTCAAGAAAGAGAATTCATACTTGATTTGTACTTGATCTTTCACAAGCAGCAGGTTTAACAGCAAGGGATCCAGGCTTTTGGAACTGACAAACTGTACAGAGCTCATATGAGTAAAGGAATTGTGAAATTAATTTGTCCCAGTAAACCTGTAAGGCAAATATGCACATATAACAATTTACTCTGCCAAGATCTCAAAATTTTAGTAATATCTGCCTGATTCTACCTAATCACAAGAAACTGATTGATGATATATAAGGAACTAGAAGTGTACCAACTGGAAGTAGGCATATTAGGAAATTCTTGTACAATGAGAACATGATAAACATTCTTCTGAGGGATGTTATCACATCCAGTGTCCTGTCCCATATCTTTTCCCTAATAGTGGCTCTGGATAATGTTAATTAGCTAGAATATGTGATTTTGTCCACCTGCCTTTTTCCACATCTGATGCATGTGAATGATATGGGACTGAGAATACATCCCTGCATATTGTCTCTAATATCTGCTTATGGAGTTACTGTCCTTTTGAAACAGCTGATACTATCTATTTGCATAATTTCCTATGACAGCAATTTTCAAAGATTTAGTACCTATTCAGTAAAAATATTTTTCCATTTGTTTTAGATTATCTCCTACTAGATTCAGTGATATCTCTGAAATTCCAGATTTTAGGAATTTACTAGATTAAACCTCACTGATCTTAATCTTTTATCATAATGGTAAAATTGAATTGCATTTCCCTTCAAACTTCTCATCTCCTAAATGAAGTCACATTTTATTTTTTTTCCTTAAAGGCAAGTGCTTAGTGCTTGTTACCATTAAAGTTACCCTTTCTTCTGTCTTTCATTGGCTTTAACTTATCTTTCAATGAATGTTGAGTATCAGTCAGTGACTTACAGTACTCAGTAGTGAAAGTACCACCAGTGAAGCTTCATTCTCTTGACCACAGCTCCAAAATACTTGTCATTCTATCACGAATTACAGTATAATAAATGTGTATGCTACCTTACCAAAAGTTAATACCATTTAGTAGTTCATTCTTGTGCAAGTATCAGGAATGAACAAAGCTTATGAAAATTGTTTGGTCATAAAAAATTCATTTTAGCACAATTTTCTAGGAAATATTCCTTACATGCTTACTCAGCCTTTTTATTTTACTTGTGCAACTTGATTTTTACAAATAGTTTTGTAGAAAAATTTACTAATGGGAGTGTTCAACGATACATTAAATGTACAACCAAATATAAAATTCACAGACATGAATATCTGGAAACTGGAGCTGAAATTTTATTCACCTGACCATAGAACAGAAATAAACTTGGTGAATGATATGGACAGTCATTGGCCCATAGTTCACTATTACCACCAATTTCCAATTCTTTCAGAATAAGGTACAGTTATGAATGAATCACATAGAATCATAGGATTGGAAAAGGTTGGAAAAGACTAAACAATCAAGTCCAACCACAACCTAACCATACTACCCTAACTCTAACAAGCCTCTGCTAAATCATGTTCCTGAGCACCACATACAAACAGTTTTTAAACACATCCAGGGATGGTTGATTCAACCACCTCCCTGAGGAACCTATTCCAGTGCTTCACAACCCTTTCTGTACAGAAGTTTTTCCTGATATCCAACCTAAGCCTTCCCTGGCACAACCTGTGGCCATTTTCTGTCATCCTGTCAGCTGTTACCAGTGAGAAGAGACCAACCCCACTCTCGTTGTAAGCACCTTTCAGGTATTGGAAAAGAGCAATAGTCTCCCCTCCTTTTCCCCAGACAAAACAGCCCCAGGTCCTCTAATTGCTCCTCATAGGGTGTATAATCCAGGCCTTTCAAGCCTAACATGAATAGTTAATTTATTGATTTAAAATAAATATAGGAAAATTATGGACCGTTCACGAAAATTTACTAAAGAAAAGGAACTTTTCATAGTTTGTTTACTATGAATAGTTCTCTCAACACTTCATTTATGATTGCTCGAAGCATCCACTATTTTTTTTTTTCTTTCAATAGAATTATTAAAGTTATAAATAGAGAAACATTACGTTGTTCAAATACATCATCTGAAATTTTTAGCAGTGTCAGTCATCTTTGAAAAGTTCAACTGACTAAATTTTATCTGTTCCCTTTTTTTTTCTGCTTACATCAAACTCAGACTTTTTTATTCTCTTTAGTTGAGGCAGAATGACACACAAAATATTTATGAGGTAAATATTGATAGCTGTAATTTACATAAATGCTAAGCATGCCAAGGTACTACCACTTTCTCACAAGAGACAATGTCATTAGACAATTTTGCATTACACTAGCTTTTCTTATACATTAATTCGTACATATACATTCCAAATTAGATTATGAATAGCAGGTTCTACACATACTTAAAATATTTTCCTTGATAAACAATATAGGAAAAAGATCACAACATCTAGTATCATAGAATGTCTTGGATTGGAATATCCTCAAGGATCACCAAGTTCCAACCCCTCTGCACAGGAAGAGTTGCCATCTGCTAGATCAAGTACTAGGTCAGGTTGCTCAAAGCTCCATCAAACCTGGCTTTAGACAGCTACAGGGATGGAGCATTCACAGCCTCTTTGGGCAATCAGTTCCAGCAACTCATCACACTCTCAGTGAAAGCCTTTCCTCTGACATCTAATCTAAATATTCTCTCCTTTAGTTTAAAACAATTCCCCCTTTTCCTATCAGTATCTACTCTTTTAAGAAGTTGATTTTCCTCATTTTTATAAACTCTCTTTGAATACTGTAAGGCTGGAATGAGGTCTCCCTGCAGCTTTCTCTCTTCCAGGCTGAATAAACCCAGTTCCTTCAGCTAATCTTCATAGGAGAAGAGTTTCAGACCTTGGATCATCTTCATGATCCTTCTCTGGACCCTCTCCAAAAGCTTCACATCTTTACTCTATTGGGGGCCCTGGACTTGAATGCAGTGCTCCAGCTGGGGCCTCACAAGGGGCAGAATAGAGTAGGACGATCACATCCCTTGCCCTGGTGGCTATTCCTCTTCTGATGGAATCCAGAATACCATTGGCCTTCTGGGCTGCAAGTGCACACTGTTAGCTCATGTTAAGGTTTTTATCAACTAGGACCTCCAAATCCTTCTCAGCAAGGCTACTCCCAAGGATTTATTCTCCCCCTTTGTATACATATCTGGTATTATCTTGACCAAGTGCTAAACCTTGCTCTTTGCTTTGTTGAATCTCATTAGTTTTACAAGGTCTTACCTTTTGAGTTTATCACAGTCTTTCTGGATGGCATCTCTTGCTTCTGTTGTATCAACTGCACCACTGAGTTTGCTGTCATCAGCAAACTTGCTGAGGGCACACTTGATCCCATCATCTATCTCACTAATAAAGATGTTAAAGAGTACTGGTCCCAAGACAGATACCTGGGGGACACCAGTCGTTACTGGCCTCCAACTGGACATAGAGCTACTAACCACAACCCTCTGGCTGTGAACTTTCAACTAATTTATTATCCACCAAATAGTCCACCCTTCAAATTCATCTCTCTCCAATTTAGAGATAAGGATGTGGCTCAGGACTGTGTCAGAGGCCTTACAGAAGTCCAGGTATATGACATCAGTTGCCTTCTCTTTGTCCACCAATGTTGTCACTCCATCATAGAAGGCCACCAGATTGTTCAGGCATGACCTTCCTTTGGTGAAGCCATGCTGGATGTCTCAGATCACCTGCTCATCCCTTTTGTCTTCCAGGAGGATCTGTTCCATAATCTTTTGAGACACAGAGGTGAGGCTCACTGGTCTGTAGTTCCCCAGGTCTTCCTTCCTTCTCTTCCCTTTCTTATAAATGGGAGTGATGTTTTCCTAAAAGATAATCAAAGTTGATAACATAATGAAATGACCTTGTAATTTTTATTTCTACTTGATTACTACCAGAGCACTAAGGAGATGTATAGATTATGCTGGCAAGACAGGATCCATTGTACTGCAGGAACATCATTCTACTCCACTATCTTGGTCGTAAACAGGTTTACTGCAAGATCTCCAGGGCTTTGACTTCCTCAGCAATCTCCCTTGATTTCTGTCCTGGCATTGTCACTAGCTGTATTCTTAACCCAGTACCACAGTGATTCTCTGATTCCTTGACTTATGCACCAGCTGTAGTTTCCTTGGAAGGCTAGCTTAGAAATGAGAACATCCCCTGCTCTCATCTTTCATTCATACACTCATTCTGAGTCAGTTACTGAAGGATTATATCAAAGCTTCAGTACAAGGGCTTCCAAGATTGTCTACGGTGCCACCTTGAAACAAACTACACACCAAATCTCATGTTAGATGTCATCCCTCTTTTACCTCTTCTCATGTCACCTATTTCTCTGTCACTACCCAGCTCTTCCTGTGAACCTCATTCTCACAGTGATTACCATCTTGTACCAAAACAAAGTTTCTCAAGCCTGGTACGGATATGAGAGCTCCCAGGGAGGAAACATCTGTGAGTGAGAGGCTCCCTTACCCTGTCAACTTTTAGCTTATCAGATAATACCCCATCCATGCAAGATTTTTCCAGAATTGAGTAAACTGCTTTTCATAGGGAAGTTCACTATGAAGTCATAGAATCACAGAAATGTTCAATCACTTGAACTTTGTTTGTTTGTTTGTTTGTTTGTTTCATGAAAGCCACCTTTACAGGCACAGATCTGCACTGCAAAATTGTAAACGTCTGTTTTATGCAATGGATGTACAAAAAGAGGACAATCTCAAGTAATTGACTTTGTAATTATACCCTGACCAATTTCAGTGTATTTCATGATTACACGCTGACCAAAACAAGTATCAATATGTTAGCCTAACTAGCATATACTGCAACAAAAGGAGCTCTTCTTTTCTCAGTCAGTTAGAATCATTAAAATGAGGTGCTTAATTCTTTTAAGAAAGAAATGCAGGTAAACTATTTAAAAGATGCTTGGCAAGAGATTTCTTTATTATTATTACCTTTCTGAGTAAGATGTCTGGATTTGCACATTTTTCATGGTCTTCATCTGAGTCCGGATTCCAAATGCTCTGTCAAGATTTAAAATGCAGGAAATAAGTCAGTTACTGTTCTCAGTAGGTGCCACTCATGTGCCTCTGCATTGCATCTGTTGAGATGAAAGGGCAATCAAAAAACTGTTTGTCCTCATCCGTGCAATGCTTCTCCATGGTGCAAAAAGGGAAATCTTAGGCAAAAGTAGTAATTTAGATACCAGTTATATCAAGGCCTCCAAATAATATATTTTCTGAAGCAAGTTCACACATAACTGCATATGTTGATCTACTGTGAAAGTGGTTTCAGTTTTGGAAAAGATAATAAAAAGTATTGAACTACAAAGGAGCTTATAGGGTTTGATTAACCCTCTGTGTTAACAGTCTGATACTAAATAATCTGGTTTTTAAATTAGTTTGCATATAAATATATTTAAATATGTGCATATTATTATTTGTCTTAGGAACATTAATTCAAACAGAAACAGAAAAAACTATGGTCACTGAAATTTACCATGTCTCTGTATGTTTAGCTTTGTGTCACTGCATAGAAATAAAGCTATATTTTTATTTTTGTTTTAATCTTCATTGGTATTCTGCCTTACCTGAGCTTCAGTTACTTGTTGCAAACAGAGGTAGAAGTATAGCAAAAATAAAAAAGTGAATTTTAGCTCTTTTAAAACAGAAGCAAAATTACAGTACACCTTACATTCCTGTAACAGGTTTTCTTATCAATATTAAAGTTGCTTGAAATTTTAAGAAGGACACTGTGAGATTTTTGTTTCCAGTGCTTATTACTTTACAGATTTAACCACTAGTATGCCATTTTTACATTCTGAGCCTCCAAATTTATCTGGTTTTTTTTTTTTTTTTTTTTTTTTTTTTGATAGGGAGTTGAACAAAAGGAAGGTGACATAGGAAGATGAATCAAGAAATGAGTATGGAACTGAGAAATCAGCCACCTTTGAAAGTCAAGCTATATCTTGTCTTCTGGGGAAAAAAAATG
This sequence comes from Lagopus muta, assembly GCF_023343835.1. Lineage (NCBI taxonomy): Eukaryota > Metazoa > Chordata > Aves > Galliformes > Phasianidae > Lagopus > Lagopus muta. The sequence continues at coordinate 61,294,995 of NC_064435.1, read as the reverse complement.
TTTTTGCTTTTATGTACTAAAAAAGGAATTTGATGGTCCCTTCTGTTATCACTTCTTCACCTGCAGCCGACTTTCTTTGGAGCAGAGTATTAAAATTTGGCAAAAGAAGATAACTGTGTTAGATTTGTGCTTTTGCCAATCCCATTAAAATTTGCTCAGATTTGGCTGTGCCATCTTTTTAAAAAGTTTATGTTATCCCATTTTTTGCTACTGGCTAATGCCTATGAAATCTTCTGACAAAACATTCTACTCTAATTTATGGATGGAGCAAAAAAAGTTTTCATGAATGACTGTGAGCTCCCTTTATATAATTTTGTGCATAGGGTAAGCCAGTTTATTAGCACAATAAAAGTTTATTAGCACAACAAAAACACCAAAATAATTTCATAGGATAACAGAGGTTGGGGAGTTGTTACACATTTTGAAAAAAGAGAAAATTACAGGCAAAAGCTCTGGTTTCCACACTGGTCTAAAATCATGCTGAAAAACAGTAATGTCATGAAGTCAAGCACTAAACAGTTGGGAACTGCCACACTTGAAGCTGTTGCAGGCACCTGTCCTGAGCTATTTATCTCATATCTACATGCAATCTGACACAGAACTAGCAAAGCATTTAGGCAACAAAAGTTTAGGTGCATTTGATCTTTGCTTTGTCATCTAGCATCAATCTCTTTTGAGCGCTTAGTGAAAGCTGAATATATGCATATATCTGTGAATATCTATGTATCGTTATATGATAGCACTGGCTCTGATTTTGCTTGTTCTTGGAGATATTCCAACATTTATGAATCTATTCCTACACAGCTTTTGCTCTTGCTTTTGAAGATTTTCTACATATTTTGCAACAGTTAGGACAAAGAAACAATTATTCACCACCAGATGTAAAGTTTAACCTCATGCTACAAGTAAAAGACATGAAGAAAACTCTTGAAAGACAATTGTAGGCATAAAGTTGATAAAACGGTGAAGAAACTACTGATTATCCCATTGCAAATTGAACTTTACAGACACACAGCACTCATCTGAAAGGGATTAAAATAAGAATTTGAACTTTTTAGGAAAGCAAATGGAGATACAGAAAAAAGTGAGGAATTTGGATTTCTAAAAAATATTATTAAGGCCATGATATTAGATTTGCTGAAAAGTTTTCAATCAAAATTATCAAGAAGAAGCCAATTGTCAAGCAGTGCTACAGAAATTAAAACAATGTTACAGTGGTAGTGAGAATTTACGTAAAGAATTAATAAAGAAAAAACATAAAGAAGCAGAGACAGTGGCTTCTCATTAATTAGCCAGAAAAGACATAGTGTACTTTGGAATGAGATTCAAAATGTTTGCATTCTGAACAGCCGAATTGCAGATTGTTGCTTGGAGCTAAGTAGAAAAGGGTCAGAAGAGAGGGGCATCTTAATTCCTGAAGTTTATCTGCATTGTTAGAAGGGAAATAATGTATTTCTATAAATTTACAATGCACCAGTTAGTGCCTGATTATGGAGAAAGACTGTTAACAAAGAAAAATTCAATGCTTTTTGAAATTAGCCAGGGAAGGCGCTCCATCTGACTGGAGAATGACTTTTTTTGCTTGAAGATGATAATTCTGGAGCATATTAAATGTGTTTTGAGAGCACTTCCAAGTACTGACAAGAGCTTCCACACACAGCCTGGCTGCTGAGTTGCCTGGGCTGTAAAGACTTGGCATGTTTTGGATTAGATGCTTCTAGAGCTCTGAAGTTAAAATGAATGAAAAGAAAGGTGGTATTGAAAACTTAAGTACCTCCAGAATTAGTGGGCAGCTAACATTCTCTTCCCAAATTTTGTAATTTTGGAGGCAGGAATCCCAACTCCAAGTTCTGAACTGAATGCTGAAGTACTGTGGCTGATTTAGGTTAATTCTTTTACTATGTGATTGTTGATACCTTATAATGAACAACTTTGGTTGTGATACACTGCAGGGTTTAATGAGCATTGTCATTAACAAGGTTGCTGTCTTCTTCATCTTCACATAAGTCCAAAAATGAGAAGGTATTAGTGAATGCAGCGTGTAATTACAGCCAATAAAGAGGGGTGATACAGTTTTGCTATTGTTTTGCCCTACTCTGGAGGACCAAATTCTTAGTCTTTCTGTCAAGACATTTAGCAAGGTTCTCATGCCAAACTTTTCACAAGGGATCACTAATAGTATGAGCTTCATTTGCTTTGTGCCTGATTTGATATTATTGCACTGCACTGCGAGCAGCTGCATTGAAGGGTGAAACCAATGGATGGTGAGCTTAAATGAAAGCAAATCTCCTTCATATTTCTGAAAACCAGTTCTGTAAGGCATCTCAGATTGGATACTGCAAATGAATGTAAATTTCTGACCTTAGTGTCAGTGTACATCAGCATATTGTAAAGAAAGTTATCTCTGTCTACTTTAAAGTGCCGTTTCTTATATTATGGTGACACTGGAAAATACTCATGGGAAAATGAAAGAGACCGGTCTGAGTGGGACGGGAAGAGTTAGCTAAAATGAAAGATGAGAGGCATAAACTGAAAAAAACAAAGTACTAAACATATCCTCAGGAGCACAATGCCAATCGTTCTTCAAGCTGAATGAATTGGTGGTCTTTTACAGAGAGTGGCATGCATTTAACTAAAGAAGACTGCAAAATACCACATATATAAGAGTTCTGAATTACAATTTTACTGGCAACTTTGATACTGACATCTCAAAACTTCAGCAGTTGACTGTGTAATCTTAATGTTATGCTAACTTGTTTTGCTAGACTGTGTGATGTAGAGGGCATATAAATTGCATATGTGTAAAAATACAGTTATTATGCTTGGACTATAAATATACATGCCTTTATGTTTTAGTTAAAGGATTTCTTTCTTTCTGGATCTAGGAGTGTGTGGTAGAGAGGAAAGTAAATTCCAGATAATTTTATCAGTTACAAATACATAGAAGAAGTAAAAATTGATAGGAGGGTACATTTCTTGCACAAATTAATGCTACATCTAATGTGAATTAGAAACTGTGACACAAATGAAATTCTCTACATACTGTTTCAACATTTTACTTTTTTTCAGCTGTTTTTCCTCTTTTTAGAGTTATCTAGATTATAGAATCAATTATTTTAAGGAGGGAGAAACTAATTTTACTGCTTGTTATTGAAAGTTTGGAGTAGGATATAACCATTCAAATGGGTTTTTGAAGGACATTAAAAACTCTTAGATTTAAAAATTTCTTAGTGAGTCAGGGAAGCATTTTGAATAATTTAAAGTGAAGGTAGAAATAGAATACTGTTTAGGATCATACTTAAATATTATTTTGTATGAATTTATAACACAATGCAAACAGTGTTGGTTACAATACAAACTATCACAGTCCAGAGAAGAAAAAAATCATAAAGTATTTATGTTGATGAATCTGTGGTACATACAACAGCCATGAAATGCATACAGGCAGCAGATATAAATTGTCAGTGGTGTTTTTCAATTGGGTTGCAGTCATGCACAGTAGAACACCAGGATGCAACTGTTACAAGTTGCAATAAGATTCTGAACAGCCTGATTTAATTTTGAAGTTCATCCAGAAGATTGAGGTAGGTAACATCTGCAGGTACTCCCAATCAACTTTTTCTCTTGTTCTGTTAATGAAAACTTGCCTGAAAGGAACAAGCACATATCTTGTGCTACTCCCAAGGGATATAGAGCTGTAGAAGTCTATAAAAGCTTGAAGAGACATAGAGTTTAATTTCATCATATTTCTTTGTTGTCTACGTCATTGTCTGTCATGTATCAGTTAAAGCTGTAAATATGGTTTAGTTCAATTTATGGGTTTCAAGCAGTCTCTACTGATACCTTATTTACTTGATATTTACTTGATATGAAAATAGATGATCTAGTTTTCTTGCATTGCTTGTATTGATGATGCAGATTTTTCTTCTACCTTAAAATGTCTGTGTATTGTTAGACTTTTTTGCCTTTGTTAATAGCTGGTCAGTAAAAATGCATGTTCACGAAGAGATTATAACCTATAGTGTTTAAATAACCTATACTGCTTAGATAACCTGAGTTATCTAAGTATCAGAGTCAAACAGGCACATCACAGGGGAAGTTCTCTGAAACATATTATAAGATCTTCCTAAGCAAAAATTTAAACAGAAATTAACAACGCATGAACTATAAATCTGATAGTTGGTTTTTGAAATGTTACTGTGGAATGTGCTGATATAACAAACCTAGTGAATCAGAGAGAAATTCTAAATTTCACACCTATTTCCTGGACTTGATCTTAAGTATACCTTTTAAGTTATTGGGAAAATACGAAAAAAGTTAAGTTTTATAGGATATGTTATATAATGGTATGATCTTGTGCAATGTAATTGAGGTCTGGGCTTTTTTGTCTCTTCTACTGTAACTAATAATTGCCTTGTTCATCTGTTTGCTTTTAGCTTGTTGAAGGGGCAACACTGTTCCTAGCCTTCATAAGAGTCTGCAATTATAACATTCATAAAAACAGCCAGTCATAAACATGTCACATAAAGTATTTCACAGTGTTTATGTGAAAGGAAATTGAAGTCTCTTGAAAATGGAACTGAATCTTGTCCAAACAACCTTAGATACACTAACCCAACTTTATTGTTGTTATACATTATAGGATTCTTTATCCATGCATACTATCATTAACCATGCAGTATGTTTTCATAAATATTTCCCTTCCTGAAAATTCATAAAGTTCTTTGACCATTGTCTCTGTTGGTGGTGTTTGTTAGCTAAGTATAAACTGGAAAAAGAGATTCTGTATTCATTTGGAAAAATGTTAAAGTAAAAAAAGTAATTGCCTTCCATTGCATATGTGTAGTAGAACTGTGTCTCCACTTTAACATGCCTAGATAATTGGTTAATGTACTTTTAAAATATACAATCAAACTTAAGGTTAATGGCAGTACTTAATGTTTATTAAATATCTGTAATGACCAGGGTCACCAATTAACTTGAATTAGTCAAGCAACATTCCCAAACTCTACTCAAGATATTAATTGTATATAAAATATAATTTGGATGAGCTATACCTACATTTTAACAATTGACAAAGGGAAAAATGAAGATAAAAAATTTGTGGTATGAATTTCAGAGTACCTGTACATATGTTGGTTATAAAATTTAGCTAGTTCATTTGATCCACATCAGAGTTCATCAGAGCTTTACTTCAAAGGTAGCTATTTGTATGTTGTCTCTCAGACTTTGCTGTTGCTACTTCTAATGAGAGCCCACAGTTGGAATTCCTACAGGGTGGCTCATAGAGTGGATTACAGAGTGCTTAAATTTGATCTCAATGCCTGCTACTGAGACTTCTTTTTATTCCCCTGGGCTTCCAGAGCTCTTTACCTGTCATTCAGCCATTTAGTCACATAGAACACTGGCTCCTTGGCTTATGGGCTTCTATAACTGCAGATTACTAGCCACACTAGCTAATTTGTGTCCCGGGTGTATAAAGGCTAGAAGTAGGTAACTGGGGACAGTGTTTCACAGTTCTGCAACATATGCTTTCTTCTCCTTGGCTGTCCATTCATCTTGAGGGTACAAATACAGTTTTTAACAATGTGTGAAGTGTGAGATTGACCTCAGATAGTGTCAGAGGCAACTCTGATTGTGCTGCATCTAGTGGGATTATATGGTAGAACATGTGGCATTAAGAGGGATGTAGTTAAATTTCCCACAAGTTTCTAAGCAACTCTGTGTGTGTTACACTGAGATGAACCTCCCAAAAAGATGAGTTGGGAACTTCTATGATTATTGTTTGGAACTTTCTTATGGAAAAACTAAAACAAACTTTCATGAACAACGAAGATTTCAACAGAGGTGTCTACTTGAAAAAAATATTCTGACAGTACCATTGACCAGATGCACTGATGCACTCTCACCTTCAAAGAGTCCAAATACACAAGATTGCCTTCGTAGGACCTGGTAGTTCCAAGATTCTGAACCCCTCAGTCATATAACTTCTCAAATCATCCTGGTGACCTCCAGTTCTGCAGGGGGAATAGGTGATTATTGGCTTTACTAGTGCAGTTGCTCAAATTTTATGGCTGTTCTTAGATTTTGCTGATGAAAACCCTTGGCAAAAGGGGCAAGAAAAGTCATTTTCATCAATACTTTTTCCTGAGAAAACTAGTTTGGTTTAAGATCCAAACCTGGAAAAGACTGTTTCTGGAAAGCTTTCATTTTTTTAAGAATTCTTCAATGGAAAGGTTAAAGCTATTACAAAAAGCAGGTATTCATAATTGGTTGTGAAGGGGTAGTTCAGTAAAAAAAAAACAACCCAATTACCAGATGAAAAAAAAGGTCACAGAAATTTTTTCATAGATCTGCAATAGATTTGTTGTTGTTGTTTTACTTTTTTAGACAGAAATGTTTGTTTCTTGCTAGAAATGTATTTCCTGTCAAGCGTTGGTTGCATTTGGTTACCTGAATTTTAGTCTCGGAGAATGGTTTGGTATTAGTTGCTTTCATATTTGATATTAGTCAACTTTCTTCAAACACTTTCACTCTTAACACTTAAAATTATGGAAGTGAAAAACACGCTTTATCATTTGTAACCATTGCCACAAAGTACAGAAGCTTTGTGACAGAAGGAACTCAATAGTGAGGAAATGAAGTGCTGCTTGGGACGAAGGGGATAAGGCTGAATAAGGTTTTCACTTTTCATTGTGTGCTTTCTCACCTGTTTGAAGGTTTCCTCTCTATGTGTCACTTCTATGCTGTTAGAAGTTATGTCTTTTGTTAAATAATTTAGAGCATTCCAGTCTGCCAATCAGGGAAGGATTAAAGGAGTATTTTTTTTCTTTTTTCTTCTTTTATTTCTTTCATTCTATTGGCCTGCTGCTATCTGTTTCTTTTACAAAGCAGAAAAGAAAAATGAAATACGAAAAATATTATCATCCATTACAGATGTTCTATAACAGTGTTTGGTTGTTCCTGAAAAAGTAAGAGGCAGAGCTCTCATTTGTACTCATATCTTGCACCATGCTGTTTTGTGGAAATAAATCTATCAGATCACATCAATGCTTGTCATTATAATTTGGTTTTCTACTTTAATTCATCATGTTTCAGGTGAAATGTTATTCACTATTTTCAGAGTATGGAATTTTTTAAAAGGTAGAATTTACATATGAAGTGAATAACCAATTTTAAAATAACTGAAATTCAGACAACTTATTCCACTGATTTATGCTCATCTTCACTAAGATGGAAATGTACAAGTTTTACTTGAGATAGATCATGCTTGATCTGCTTTGGGATTTTCTTGACATTTGTATTCTTGCATTATGAGTTTTAATAAGGAAAGTAACAAGAAACACAGGGAGACCTCCATTATTATGAGGGATGATCTTTGTGACATTAATGCTCCAAACACTGTAGAACGCTGTAGAAGATGCAGTAACCTAACAACTGCTTAAATATAAATTACTGAACTGTAGCTATAACATTATGATTTTGCTTCTCCTTTCCTGGGCAAAGTTCTTCAGAAAATAATAGTAGCATCATCTGACTAAAGCGTCCTAGGCTTAGATTGATTTGGTGATTGCAGTAACTGCAATATTTCAATAAATAACACTGAATTTAAAAATTTCCTCAGTTTCTTTGTGTAAAACCCAAAAAATCTGGATATGAGGCAATCTTTATGCCATGGTGAGAGTTATCAAAATCACTTTAAGTTGGCTTTGTTTGCTTCCATTACAGCTGTCAGAAGACTGTGATGGGCAGGGTCTTCTCATACTGAATGTACTTCTAAATCCTACGTCTTATGAAAAAATAGTTGTACCTTAGGTACAATCCTGTTCAATGTCATTGATCAATATCAGTGCAAAACCATAAAACAGATTTAATTGGCTCAGATGCAGAATTTCCTGACAGCATCCAGCTGTTCTTCATCCCTTCTCACCCTCTGGCATCATTGTCATCACCTAGTTGGTTGCATGTTTGTAAAAAAAAAAAAAAAGAAAGAACTTGGATAAAAAACAGAAGCCTCCAGATTAACCAAAGCATGAGTAAAGAAACACATTACACAACTGACAGACAACAAGTTGAGAAAGTACTTATCTACTAGTATTTATCTACTGACTGTCAAGAAATGCATGCTCTGCGGGTTTAATTGCATATGTATCTTAACCTATACGTTAAGATAGCAACATTCACTATTGCACACTTTCCCCTCTTCCTTTATTGCCTGTCTGAATAGTACATATTTGTTCCAATTAGATAAAAAGCTCGTCTTTTTATCATGGAAAATTAAACCAATTTTTGTGTAGGATCTGTACAGAGATGCTTCCATTAATATGCTTAGACCCTTTGTAGGTAGTAAGGGTGAGTTAAAATTGATGATAGGGTAGAGAATTTGGCTTTGCATGTGGATTTTGATACAAAATTCTCAACTGAATAGGCTTGTTAGCTTTTCATAAAACATATCTCTTACTCCTAAGACAGTCCTTGCTTTTCATTATTGCTTTTTCCCATGTGGATTTGGACTTCTTGCCCTGGGCTAGGTTAAAGCAATCTGGAGCTTGCTTTTAACAGACCACTCTGATGAACTGGGTCACTTTCTGTAGAGGCTGGCAATAAATTTCAGTAAAGCATACTGAGCAGTTTGTTACTTCATTTTGTATTGTTACCAAAGGTGCCTTAGCACATGTTTTCTCTACATGTACTTTAAAATCAGAATTTAACATTTTGCTTTGTTGTGGTGCTGTCCACTCAGAAGTGAAAGATGAAAGATGTTACTAATGAAGAGAACTAAATTCAGTTGTGCTACTGACCTGCATAATTGAAGGACTGTTTATGACATATTTTGAAAGCAAGCATCCTACAAAATCTAAACCTTAAAAAAAGAACTCTGATAGTCTGTTAATATACAAGATGGCGTACTTGTGCAAAAGAAGACATAAATTGCCTGGAAATGGTTGCTTTTTACATGAGCAAAAGTGAAGACTAAGGTACACTTGACTAGATTCTTCAAAGTTACTTCAAATGAAACTCTTACCTTTCTAGTGTCTCCCCTGTCTCAACAGTGTTTGTTGCATATATTAGACCTGTTTCAAGGTGATTTGAATGTACATGCTCAGTGTTTGAAAACCTCTTTGTTTTTCCTTCATGAAAGAACATTTATTCATATTTGATTTTATTCCTCCTCTTTCTGTCCTTATTTGGACTTCACATGCCTGGAAGATATATATGTATTGAAAATAATCCATATTGCTTTGTATTGGGTTCATGTATATTACAAAGGAAAATCCCTACAGCATTAGGATTTTGTGTGTATAAGTTCTTAGAACTGTAAGCTAAGAGACAGCAGCATATTAAGAAGTTGAGACAGAAGATGAATTTTAACATAAGAATTATACTGACTCCCACAGCACAGTCTGGCTACTAACTATCCTGATTAAAGAAAACAACAAACTAATGAAAATGGCAGGAATAAATTATGAGCATGGCAAAAGCTATTGATACAATTTGTCAATAATAGACAACCATCATAGAAAATAAAAAAATGCAAAGATGGAATTGATTAATCTTAAAATAAGTAAGTTCTCTTTTTTCTTTTTTCTTTTTTCTTTTTTTTTGGGGGGGGGGGTGGGGGATGTGAGGGGGCATGGGGGTAGAGGGGGAAACACTGAATGCTGGAAAAAAGAAAGGTGTTAATTTCTAATACCACATTTAATTATTTCTACAAAAAATTAAGTTTGTTTTCATAAACTTACAGAACTACACACTGATAGTTAACAGTCTGGTTGATATACCCTTAAGTTTGTGTAACACAACTGTGACTTATATTACTTTAAAAAATATATGTATATATGCTATATATAGAGAGCAGTGTCTCTATTCAGTGATTGCTATGTTACACTTTATTAGCATTTCATGTTTTCACTCTCGAAGATGAAAACATGTTTCAACATGGTTTCTCTGACTTTAGAGTTAGAAATTCAAATGGTTCAACTAAGCTTTTCTTCTCTGCCTCTTCATCTTCTGGAATTCTCTTCTGGAAGTTGGACTTGACAAGAGTAGAATTTAAAAAAAGGATACACTGTTTTCTGTAAAATTTAAACCTAATTGTATGCTATTTCCTTCAGGGTAATCCTATCACTCATTATTATCAGCCCACCAGTGAGCAAATACTGAAGAAGCTAGTATCTGAGACTAGCTGAGATGAGAAGAGTAGGGTAATTTTCAGATCTGTAACACTTCTGGCTGTTTGGGGACATTGAAGATGGGTTTCCCACTTCAGGTGCAGCACAAACATACCCTGTTGTATGTATGTATCCTTCACAGGATGCAAGGATGGTGAAAGTGAAGATCTTCCAAATCAAAATAGGTTGTCTTGGTATTTTGGCTCTATGTTTTGTTTTGTTTTTGTTTTTTTTTTATTCTAAAACTGTAGCTTAAAAAGATCATGTGATTTTTACTGTAGTAATATACTGTATATGACAATGCTCAAGTATCCAAAATAATTAAAAAATAACAAGATAATAATTACCCTCTTTACACATGGCGTTTATGCAATTATTACAGGATACACCGGTCTTATTTAAATTACCTATTTGATTATGTTTTGTATGCTTTACGAGATAGTGTTACTCAGTTCATTTATGTGTCTATTTTGATTGACATCACTTCCACACTAACCACTTTCGTCTTGAATTCAGCTAAAATAGACTAAATTCATCATGAGTTGGATGAAAAGTTAAGAATAAGTATTTAGATAATTGGGCATTGGGGATACTTAGAAGTCTTTATTATGTGAAAATGAACAAATAACATCTGTTCCTACATTCCTGTTATTCAGGATTGCTTTGTAGTTATCAGGTCTTTAGGGACATCAGAAACAAGAAACAAAGATATGCTGAATAAAATCCACTTTATGTACAGCCTTTTACACCCATTTAGTTAGTGAATGTGGCTTGGTTTAGAAGGCTGAACATTAGTGAAGAAAGGCATGACTGGTTTTTAATACTTAACAACAGCCAAGTGCAAGAAATATAGAAAAAAGTTGTTTATAAGAGTATCTGCCTAGGCACTTCTGAATACCAGAAGGGCAACTTTTTCAAGGCATGTTTTAACAACAGTAATTTTCCCCCAAATACCCAATATTTGCAGCACATTCTCTAAAGAATTTTTTATCACAAATTCAAAGGAAAAGTAATTAAAATCTAGAAAATGAAAAAACAAACATAAACCATAAAAATGAATTGATGGAGAACAAAGGAGAAAGGTATAGCATGAAGGACAGTACTACTCTGAGATTAAAAGCAGCTAGTCAATCATAAAACATGATCTTACCTGAATTATATCTGCTGTCTCTCTTAAATTTTTTTTTAAAATTTATTCTACTTCCTTCTACAGACTGGCTGCAGTAGCTAATTCTGGTGAGTTAAATAGGTGGTTTGTCTTTCCAGTTGGCTGAAGATTAATTTTCATCATCTCTCAACATCATGCGTGCAGTCTTTCCTTTTAATACTGTTTTAGAGCTCTACATTCAAGCAGAATTTACTAATCATTTTGATTTGTCACTGATTCAGTGCTCACTGCTCATAGAGCTCACCTTAATCTTCTCAACTCTTGAAACGCAGCAACTACTGTCATTACTGCTAAACAGGTATTTTTAAGTTTGTTGGCCTCAAAGTCCACCAGTTTTCACGTGTATCCTTCATTACAAAAAGATTTGTTTCCACTAACTGGGCTTTTTCTGCTTGGGATGACAACTGGAACTCAAATGTAGACCTATTTCTGTTACTATGTTAGCTGAGATACAACTGATTTAAGAAAAAGGACACAAAGGAAAATCAGCTGTGTACAATTAACAGCTGCACTGTGCATTAGCACAAGTTAAGTGTAACTTTAAAATGGGGAGGAGGGGTAACTTTGACATAATTTAGGAACATGTACTGTTGTGATCAGTGCACAGGAAATAGACAGTCAGGCAATCAGTAGTTAAAGAAATAAGTTTTCCATATGCCTCCATTTGACTATGGTGATTTTCAGCATGCTCTGCTTATATTAACAAGTGATTAAATAGAAGCTTTTATCTTTCACTAGTATTATCCCAGAAGATTACAAAATGCAGCTGCACTGAAAAAAAAAAATAATCATTTATTCATTATTCATTCTTAAAAAACAGTGAATAAATATATATGAAATTAAAGTTCACGTGCTTAGGATTTTCACTTTTTTCCCCCCTTTTTTCACATAACAGCTCTAATTTTAATTAATGAAAGATTAAAAACTTATCATTCCAAAGTTAAAGTACTGTATCTCGCCTATTCATTTCTGAACTATAGTTTTGAGTAGTAAAAGTGCCACGTAGTGTTCCTTTCTTTAATCTGTGGTCTTGCCTCTTATGAAACCCTGCAGAGTTTCACTGCATTTGCATGTCTCAATTTTCACATCTGTAAAGTGGAGATGACAACACCGATCTCTAATTATTTTATTGCAATATCCACTAATCCATTAAGGTGAGTAGAGGCTGGTGAAACTTGCATGTGGGTGTGAAAGTAAGGAGATGCTATTGGGCTATTTCTTTGAAACTTTACTCTGCAGGGACTTCTGCGAGTCTGTGAGAGCTGCTGTATTCAGGACTTTGCAGATGCCTGCATGGAAGTAAATCACCAGCATGACAGTAGTACGTGCTAGGGTTTCCTCTTAAGCAATTTCCCTGAACATCGTGGAGGGAGAGAGAAGAAGAAAAGTGGTAACGAACAGTCTGGAGCTGTTCCCAGCTCTGTAAGCTCATGTGCCTTCACAAGAGGCTGTAAAATACAGAGGCTGCCTGGGTGGAGAGACACTCCCTGCTTCCCTAATGCGCTCAACCTGGGAGAAAAAACAATATTTGTCCATAGCACTCTGCTGCTCCTGGGCTAGAGAGCCTCCTGACAGCCTCTTGACCTTAATAGTTTCTCATACTCTTTTACTTCTAGGCTATTTCCAGTAAAGATATTTAGGATCTAGTGGCCCTTCTCTCTTCTTATAACTTACATAAAATAGATTTCTAAGTAGTCTTGTTATTTTCTTAAGCAATGACGGTCAGTTGCTAGTCTTCAGATGAAGGCTATAGATTCTAATAAATAAATCTTCTCAGTCCATGACTAGTATAGTGCTGGAACCAAATGAATGTCATGTGTATTTGATTTTGTCAAACATGGAATATTTTGGTATTCTCTCCCCAAACAGTGCTCTGACTTTCTTTCCTGTTTGCTGGCTCCAGGCAGTATATTAATTCTTTCTGTAATGACTACAAATTTCTGTGGAATTGTCTCTGCTTTCCAGTACTCTGCTGCTTCATTTTAACAAATGGTTAATAGAGTCTTTTTAACATAACTGTTCAGAATAATAAATTTAGAACATACTTGACTGTAAGTATGGAAAGATTGGAAGAAAGAATGCAGACTATAAGTACTGTATCCCATATCACCTGTTTTAGTCTTCAGTAGTTATAATACAGCACTATGTGAGAAGTAAAAAAACCTCCATGTGTGTACTTTGTGGGTGATGAAAAAGCACAAAGAATTTCTTATAATACAATGAGTGTAGATTATGAAAAGATTAATTTCTAGAACCCAAAATTCAGAGAAGCTCTTGGATGAAACTGTAATTGTTTAATATCACTTGAATGTATACTAATAGCTTAACCCTTATAATTGTTTTGCAATAAAAATTTATACTATTAGGAACATACAAAGAAAAACTATGAACTAAAAAAATGTGATATGCTTTTTTATTAAAATTAATACAACTTCTGAAAACATACTGCTTCTAAATTCATACCTCATACTGTTATGCTATGGGTTTTTTTTTTTTTTTTTGTACATTATTATTACTTTTTTTTCCAGAGATGATTTTCTTTTTATTCCTCTAGAATATATTTTAGATATTATTTCCAATTATCTGTCAAATAGAAAATGTTAGAATTATAAAAAGAGACCAGGCGACCTCAGAATGACTCCTGCAATTCATTGATTTTTGCAAGAATTTTGTTACTCTGTATCTGGTTCCTTTTTGCAATTTGTACACAGTCCATGTGTACACTGACATCTGCAGCATCCTTTCTGTCTGTCTGTCTCCAGGAGTGCATATGAGTGAGTCTGGCTGCAATATTGCTACAGAGAAAAACAATCTGTGCTGTCTTTATCAAAAAAAAAAAAAAAAAAAAAAAAAAGGAATAATTTGAATCCTTCCACATTAAATTAAGATAGACAATATTCTAACCTTTGATAGAGATGCTGGTATGCAGATAAAATAATACATTCAATAATCTTTTTTTTAATTATTATTGTTTTTTATCTATCTGGTCTCCTTCCTTCCTTCTGATATAAAGGTATCTGGTATCTGACTATGATCTACGGTTGTTAATATTTCTGGAATTCTGATTACTTTTGCTTTTCAATGTATTGCACACTAAGTATTTAATAAATATATTAAGAAACATTTAAATATCGAATACTTATGTATTTCTGTTGTGGAATATAATTCATGTTATTTGCTAGTAATACTGCATTTAAATAACTGGAAGATTACTGATCTAGTCATTTTACTGCAATGCCACTTAAGAATGATAAGCAATAGAACCAGGTATTTATGTTGATTATTTATTTTCTTAACCCCCATATTGTGTACCTAGATATTTTAGTTTAGAAGATGTATATTATCTCTCATAACTGTGGCAACTGCAATTATGATATTAGTTCTAATGCTGAAGGGACACTGCAAGTTAAAGTTACAATGGCTTCATTTCTGAACTTGTTTTAGCTTATGTGAGATGCATTTGAACCGTAACAAATGCAGTGTAGAGATGCAGGGTTTTCTGGACACAAAGTTCTTTCAGATTTGACAGCTGAGATTTGTGTTCTGTATTTTTTTTTTTTGGTCAGTAGTCGATTATTAAAGCAGATGATTATAAATTAAAGATAATGACAGGTATCTTCGAAATAAAAATATATTTAACTTGCTAATCTACAGCAGATTTCTTATTTAGTTCACATTTGAGTTCAATAATGAATCCTTTATAAGATTAACGCCTCTTCCATCTTCGTGATTTCAGCTGTAGAAACAGAACAATTCTTTAAATTTCCTTTATGTCTAAAATGTGATTTGAGTTCATGTAGTCAGGTCTCTCGCTTCACTGAAAGTGTGCAGTAATCCTCCCTCACCTCTCAGAGGTGTGCAGGGTTTATCTCTAATAAAGGCCATCGTGTCTCAGGAGCGGAAGGCAGCTGCAGTCCAAACCACTTTACCTCATGTCCATTCCTGGCCTGAACTCAAATGGGAATTCCTGGTGTCTTGTTTTGCAGAGGGAGCAGAAATGAGGTAGAGTTGAGAAATATCCCAAAACACAGGTCTGTTACTGAAACTTTATTCAAAATCAACAGGAAGGACATAGAAGTTGTCCTAATTTCCCCAGCTACTGCAGGGTTTACAGAACCACTCTTTCATTTTCTTAGTATTTAAAATACGCAGAAAACTTCAGTCTACCTTCAGTCCTAAACTTAACACATACTCCTCGCTTTTGATGCGACAGAACTTTATCTGCAGGAGCAATTAGTTTTTCTGAGCTCCTCTTCCCAAGAGGCTTGACCTGAATTTTGGAAGTCAATAAATAACTATAACTTTTTGTATAATCTTGTACAAAAAAAAAATCCTTTATTGACTTGCTTTAATTTTACAACATACAGGAATGTTTTATATATTAAGCTTTTTGTGAAGGATTTTGAAAAGTGGGAAACTTTTTGTTTCAGTGGCATTGTCTCCTCAGTAGGATAGGGCTGGTATAAGGAAAAATTTTCCACTCAGACTCTCTGTTCCTGACTTGATTCCTTTGTGATACCAAAGGATTTGTGAGTAAAACTCACTCTGATTTCAGGCTCTGGTTAGCCTTGAGTGGATGTGAGTAGCTTGGAATACCGAAATATTCAAATAAATGCAGTGGAAGTGTGGATGTATTTCAGTGGCCAAGGTATGTATTCTTTCTGAGATCTGCAAGTCTCACATTTTGAAAACTGTCATTAAACACTGGAATATTCTGTGACAGCTTACAAAGCTTTCATATTACATATTTATAGTGTGCAGTTAAACTTCTTTGCTCTCAGAATGGCTGGGAGTTATGAAAAATACACATAAACTGAGTGAGTCCCTGCCAGAGTGGAGGGTCAAACAATATACAAGAAAAAGATGGAATGCCACCAACAGTAGCATTTACCTTTATCCTCCCTTCTTTTGTAAATTCATCACAGAGACGTTTATAACAGACCTGTGTGATACTAACTGGATTCTGTTGCCATATGGAGATGTGACTGTGCTGCTAATTTGATAAAGTGATCCAATATTTTGCAAGTTACTAGATCCAAGATCCAAACTTTGCAAAAATACATTATATGGGTATTTCAAATGTCGTTCTTTCATGTTGAATGAATTGAAGAAAAAATGAAGTGAACTGTAACTCATGAAAAGACTGACGTTTGTTCATGCTTGGAGAAAATATGGTGAGAAACTAGTAACAAAGCCACATATTAAAAACAAAGAAAAGAAAACAAAACGAGGACAAACATTTGTAAAAATTGTACTGGATAGTGTGTCATGACTGATGTACTTTCTGCCTGCAACTTTCTAGGTTCTCTTCATTCTCCCTTACTCAGACTTGGAGTTGAAATCTGTATCCAAATTTCTGGATGTATTTTCTAGAAGAAAAGTCAGTGTTTAAGGTCTGAATGTCACTAATGCAATCTGAAAGCTTCCTGATTCTCCAAAGCAATTAATATGTAGTAGCTGTCATTGAAATAAGCTGTCATTGGATTCTCAGCAGCTTTTAAAATATTTCCATGTATTTTGGAGTTTCTGTTGTTGCACAGAGAAATTATAATGAAAACTGTGCTGTGTTGTTTGCCATTTCTACTTCTGACACAGTAGTGTTTACTTTGATTTCCTCTAAGCCAGGACTTATAACTCTTTCTAGTTTTCACTAATTTAGCTTCTTCAATGCGATGTCTAAGATTTCCATCTTCAGCTACTATTACTTCAGCAATTGTCTTGTTCTTCTGTACGCTTGAATCTAAGCTGTTACTCTGTTACAAGAGTCAAATTTTACTACTAAATAATTGTGCCTACTTTTTCCCATGACTTATTTTACAAACATGTTGGAAAGTTATCCTTCAGATGCTGTTTTCCCGTCGTCTAGGATTCATATGCCCATTGTCTTCCTCCCAATTCCCCAGACTTCTGACATTCCTTTTCCTTTCAAATGTTTATGTCAAAGTTTTCTTATGCTGATGCTGACAGTGATGGTATCTGCATGCCTTATGTATTGGAGTTCATATAGGATGCTATGAAGTCCTCAGGGGAAAGGATTTTATTTTTCAGAGAACTTTGAAATTCTCCAGACATTAAAAATGCTAGCTAAAATATACAACAAAAGGAAAATTATTTTTTTCTTTTTTTTTGGTAAAATTATCAAGATAAATTACTGTTTGTGAAATACGTAGAAAATATCCATCCATAAATTCATAAAAGCAAGGTGAACTATTAAAAATTATATCTGCTGTGAACTGTGCAAAATTTTAACCTTTAAAAATGCTACAGAATTTGAAAGTCAGTATTTCTTACTGTGTAAATCTACTTCATACTGTGACCAGGCAGTGGGCTGTGATTTGAGATACTACTTCTCAGTAGTGTATCTAATGTGTGATCTTTTACAAACCATATATATATATATTGTCTTCCTTATTCATTCCACAGTAAATTTCAGGGAAAAATCAACCGTTGTTTCTCTCTCTCTCCCTCTCCCTCTCTCTCTCTTTCCATATGTATGTTTTAGTACAGTGTAGCCCTGATATGATGTTGAGTTTTGTAATTATTAATAGTAGTACTATCATCAGTACTTGCAGGAAATTGAACAGTTCAGTTCAGCTATGTTATTTTAATTTACTTCTGTCCCATATCATCTAATAACTCATGCTCATTTAAGAATGGTATTCTGCTTTGCAAGTACTACTGTGAGAGTACATCTTTAACACCTCCCTACTGGGTTGTACTTATATTTCCACAGAACAAATAGATTGATAAGAATAGATGTGTAAAACACTTTTTTTCTGCTTTGACTGTATAACTAACTATAAAAACTATCAATATTGCTGTCATTGTCACTATCACTAACTATATTGTGAGTAAAAGACTGCAGTTTTTTGTCAGGAAAGTTTTGAAGTTTAACACATCTGCAGCACAGGCTAGTAAGTAACAGATTTCTTGCTATTTCAAACACAGGAGGTATAGACCAATGGGCTTCTTTAGTCTGAAAGAGAAGCTATGCACAGTAGGGCTTCTTGGAAGACAATGACCCAAATTCTGAAGTACAGAAAAGAAAAGAGAAAGCAGAGAAATGTAGGCAGACTATTTATATATATATATATATATATATATATATTTAACCATGGTAGATGTTTAATTCAAATATGTCTACTTTTTCTATGTATTTACTTACCTGGGATTTATGTAACTTCCTGTCTCATATTCCAGAGCTAAAAATAGTGAATAAATAAATAGTCTGGTGCTTTGACATTAGACTACAGAAAGGTA
Organism: Lagopus muta; assembly: GCF_023343835.1. Classification (NCBI taxonomy): domain Eukaryota; kingdom Metazoa; phylum Chordata; class Aves; order Galliformes; family Phasianidae; genus Lagopus; species Lagopus muta. The sequence continues at coordinate 61,276,395 of NC_064435.1, read as the reverse complement.
TAGAAATAAGGGAGTGGAGAATAGTTCGTTATCAAAATGAACAAATTGATTATCTCTGTTGAACGATGTAGGTATCTCCAAAAGTAATATCTTCTATTTATTTTCATGGAAACTACAACAAATACAAAGAGTGCAATAACACTATTTGATAGAGAAAATTCTCAGCTACAAAACACTATTTTTCAACATCATTACTACCAGAAACAGTGCATTTTCACCAGCAACACTGCATTTGTCACAGCAGAGGTGACCTACTGCCACCATTGCCACTGCTGAAATGCACCACCCACTGCCTCACTGTGCTCATATCCACTGCTTGGTCTACATCAGTGTTCAGCGAGCATCAATGAATACCAGTGGGAGAAGTGTGGAGGAATTCAGTGAAACACCTTTGCTTCATATGCACCTCTGTGTCAGATGCCGTTGTGTCAGACTACCCCTCTTCTGTCATCTGTCACTCGGCAACAAAATGGGATATTGGTAATGGGATGTTGGTGGGAATGTTCAACCTCTACTGTCATACCATCAACATCCCCCTCAGATGTCATGGGCCAAAATAAGAGGCATTATTTTCAGAGCAGCCCTTTTAAAACACAATGTGTGTACAGCATGTTAGAGACAAAAGACACAACCCCAAAATTAGACAAGAATCCAGGCCACTGAGGTTCAAGTATAGTTACTCTAATGAATATATCAGAACAGAGGACTGTGTGAAAGCTGCAACACTTTAGTCATCACATTCGACAGAGAAGCTGTTGGAACACAACCCACATAATACCCCACTGTGGTATTTCAGAAACCCTTAAAGTTAGCACTCTTTAAGTGAGCTATGTTCATGTTTCAAATGTTTAGCTGCATTAATTTCTGTTGCATAGAAATTCTAATTCAAATGAAACTGAAAATAATGGAATCATGCTTTTAAGTGGAAAACATTTAAAGAAAATGACATAGAGCTTAAAAATCTGTGATGATAAAATGCCTTTCAGAGCATTCATCATTATTTGTCATGATAAGCAGCCATTACCTTTGACGTATTATTTCACAATCCTCTAATAACATTACTTAAAAAGACATCTAAAATGAATTTTAAAAGTCTTGGTCATACAGACAGCATTAAGAAAACAAAAGCAACATCAAAAGTAAATGAAGCTATATGCATCTTGGTAGATTGGGTAGTTTTCTATAGCATGGTCTCTAAGAATGTTTGCAAATTGTTTTCTTTGGACTTCTTAACACTTCTGATGGTGCTGGTATTTTGTAGAAAGCCCACAGGGTGTGGAAAGGGAGTTATTTGGGATATTATTTGTTAGCTTTTCACAACGATTATTCTAAGGCTCGCCTGTACTGTGAGTATCGAAGAAATAGTGTTGCTGAAGTTAGCTTTGATATTTTTCTACATTAATCTTTGTTAATGAATTGCTCTCTGCTGTGGTGGCTGTGAACAGTTAAATCACTGAAATCCATACGTCTTTTGAGTCTGTTATCCTGTAAGAAAGTAGGATTTCTTCTAATTAACCACAGGATGGATCCCAAGTGCTTACTCTGCACTTGTTCTGCATGCAGATCTGCCTTTGACATCATTGGGATTCCAGAGGGAGTAGGAGTGCAGAGGAGATCCTCATACTCGATAAGAAAATGCAACCTGAGAATATTTCCTTCAAAAAAGGAACACCGTTTCCAGGGGAAAAAGTAAAAGCCTGTTAAGCTTTGCTGCATTAATTGAGAAAAAGCATGTAAAAGGAAGAAGAAATTATGCTTACACCTGTTTTTCTGTTTTCCCTCTCAGTTAGACAATATAATGCATTAAGGTCATGTGGATTCTGACTTGAGATTGTGTTGTCTGCTTGAACAGCCTTTAACCAGTACTTACAGTTTGTTGTGGTAGCTGTGCTGCTGTAATACACACATTTTTAGCTGTGTGTTTTGATAGTACACTTTAGAAAGATCTGTGGAGTTAATTTTGGCATTGAAGAAATGATTATATTCCTTCCCATGCAAATATTATCATAGAATCATAGAATCACAGAATGGCTGGGGTTGAAAAGGACCTCAAAGATCATCTAGTTTCAACCCTGCTATGTGTAGGGTCTCTAGACCAGGCTTCCCAGAGCCACATCCAGCCATGCCCTTAATGCCTCCACAGATGGGGCACCTACAACCTCTCTGGGCTTCCTATTAACTGAGGGCTTGGAAACTGTGAAATCATGGAAATTTTAGACAAATTGTTTTTATATATTGATATGTATATGTATGTTCATGTTCTGTAAAATACTACAGTGGATAATATTCTTTGAAGAAAACTTGCTGAATTGTAATCAAATAATTTGCATCAAACACTGGAAGTTTAATAGTAAAGCTTATCCAGTTTAAGAGCAAACATGAACCATGTAGCTAATATAAATAATCTGATTTTTAAATTAAATATTCAAAATAAACAGCACCAAAGTAGTAGCTATCTAATAAATTGTCAGTAGATTTTTGAGAAATAAATCTGTAATTCAAATAGTTCAATAACTGAAGAATAACATGTTCTGTTTTAAGACAATCTGTGAACAGAAAGAAAAAGATGGAATAAATCAAATAGTTTTGAATTACCAACTCACCTTTATTAAACATTTATTATAATATGAATTAGAGAATTGAACTGCGTTTCTTCAATTGTCTGGGGATTGTTGTCTTTGTCATGACATATTAGTATTAAACGGTAGGCTTGCTACTCTTAGATTATTCTATAGATTTAGGATCATAAAATATATTAGTCATATAGGAGATTTTCTGTGAAATAAAATGAAAAAATTAAAAAGCTTGCAATTGGCAGAATGCTACTAAATTAACATCTCTTACAGAATTGAACGCAGAATATAGACTAAGGCTTTAAGTATATGGTATTACTCTGAACTTCCATCAAGCTCCTGAAGTTATCATTGAGAACTGAACTGAGATTCTGCAATATGCTTTCTGCTACAGAAACAATCCCATCATTTATTTACATACCTGAAAACGCAAAACTGTATGTAATTATTTTAGGTTTTTTTTTTTTTTTTGCTGTTGTCTTACAGTAATTTTCCCACCAGCATATCCAATTTCCATGAACGCAGATTTCTAAAATCAAATTCAAATATCCTGTAAAAAATCTTAAAGAAAATAATCTGTTTAAATTCCTTTTTTTCAGTGCAGCCAGTCTCTCTAAATGAAGTCTATAATTTCAGCATATGTTCAGACAAGCTCTGTTAAAAGATAGCTGAATTAAGATAATTGTCTTTTAAATTCATGTTGAAGAATTTTCTGTATGTTCACATTTTTTAAGTGTTTTTGTGTTAACCTATTACCATAGTTAATAGCTGATGCACCTTAGTATCTTTTAATATTTACGTTTTGCCACTGTAACTCAGCTCAGCAGATCTGAGAATTTACTTGCCTGTATTTATCTGCTACATTTGGTCCTCTCAGGTTCATGACCAAATCCTTGAATCTGGGAGCATGCAGTCCATGCTACCAGCCACACATTGAGACCCCTTCAAAAAGATGCATTTCTCTGCTGGTTTTAAGCTTGGTGTATATGTGGTGCTTGGTTCACATTAAGCAAATTGTGAATGCATGTTTGGAATCGCGATGATACAATACAATATATCCTTAGCAAACAATTTACAATGAACTTGATGAGGACAGTGAGAAGATTGTTACAAATACTTGTACATCTTTAACGGGAAGCAGAATGCATGACTGAGCATTTTATAAGTGATTGAGGAGACCGGAGAAGAAGAAAAAAAATATATTTGGAGAAAGAATAGAAATACATTAAAAAATCCCAAGGCAGAATTATGCATTGGCATTTTTAAAGGAAACATGTTGCTGCTTTAAGACTCACTAGAACAAAATCTTCTTGATGTTAAATTTATTTTACAGAAGTGCCAGAAGTACTTTATTCTTAGACACCCTATGACTATTTAATCAAAATTTCCATGAGAAAAGACTATTGTATATCATGATTCTAGCAATTAGGAAGTTTAAATGTATCGTTACATTAAACAGACAGTTTGCACACTTTCCAACCTGTAGTCATCTTGAGAGAAATGTCATAATTAATTGCTCTGTTGACTGTTTTGAGCAGAAGAAAAGGAAAATCTGAGTCTTGATGAAACCATAAATAGTCAAACTTTTCTCAGGAAGAAGTGAATACTAAGGCATTTCTTGTGTAAACTGCTAAATATATCTCAATAGGCTAGTCTAACGAAGACCTTGAATAGCTAAGCATCTTGACAAAATGATAAATAGTCCCTTTTATCAAGGGGAAAATGTTGTAAATAAGTTTTTCTAATGCTTTTATTTTATGAGATTAGATTAATTTTTCATTGCTTTATTTTATCACATTACCTTTAACTAGGACACTGAGTACTCCTTGTAGTTTGTATAGTGCGCAAATGTCTTCCCATAGTAAAATTTGATCCTTTTTTCCTCCCCAGGTTTACATTACTTGGTAATCAAAGTAACTCAGCTAAAGTCAATAGACTTGCTCAAAATTTATCCTTATGTAAAGGAGAATGCATTTTGGCTGTTGGTGTTCTCAGCCTGTCCCCTGATCCCCCTTCTGTCTCGAATAATGGCCATGCATTTGCCAAGCAGTTATTAGTTCATTAAGTGTTACAGGGGAAAACAACAACAACAACAAAAACAAACAAAGCAAAACAAAAACAAGGGGAAAGGAAAGATCATCCTTCTAATTTACTACTCTCAAATGATACATTTGCTACTGCAGGTCACCAAGACAGTGAGCTGAAGAATTTCACAGTGCCTCTGTGAACTAAGTAATTATCTTCAGGCTTGACTTGCTGTCTCATAATTTTGGTTGTGCCTGGTGTCATTTTCTCATAAGACTATCTACATATAAACAGAGGGATATGTGATGGAAGACCATGAGATTTGAATATGAATTATCTCTTTGTTGTGTATTGTATCTTATGCATAAATTCATGGCTTTACCGTTTGCAAGTTATCAGAAGATAAAAACATTTCATGGCTGAAAATTGTTTTCATTATTCCATTCTTTAAATTATTTTTTAACATTGTGGCTTTTAATTCACTATGTTTTGTTTTTAATTTCTTCCTAGATAGGCTTTTTATTGAATACATTATGTTAGGATTTTATTAGAGGATGCCCCTTGCCTCGCACCAAATTCCTGTGGGTCTGGATAATGATGTCAGATCTGCTCTAAGCTAGGGGTAATTTTTCCAATGTACACACAATGTTTTAAGTCTGGGACTCCTTGTCAATACTTTTGGGAGCTTTTTTCAAGCCATGTTCTGAATGACTCCCTGTTTTGATTCCCAGGATCAAATCTGAAAATCAAGCTTTTACAATTAGAGTCAGTTTGCAGGATTCACTGTCACAAACAAGACAGAAAGCATGTGCTCATTGTGCAGGATTTGTCTGTTTACTGCCAAATGGTCAAGCCAAACTCGTAGAGCTGCCATGTACAATAAATATTAGGTCTGACCTCTTGGCAAAGATCAAATGCGAAATCACTTTAATATCTGATACATTACTTCCCATGGGACTATGTCCTACCATCACAAGGAAATGGACTCAGTATTCTGACAGGTTATCTCCTTGGCTAGCTACTACTAGGCACAATTGCACTGAGAGCAGCTAGAAAGGGAAGGTTCTGGAAGATGGGAAGGGAACTAAGTGCTCTATGTTTTGTTGGGACATCTACTCATGACTCTATAAAGGGCGTTTGCTCTGCTGCGGTAAAAAAAGAGCGATTTGAGTCTCCCAAGTAGGGCTGTATGTTGATGGAATTAACTGGTTCACTGCTAAAGAATTTCTCTCTTAAATTCTGGGGTGCAGATCAAGGTCTTTGCAAAAAGATGTGAAAATGATAGATAGGGGCTACAGACTGAATTTTTTTGTTGTGAATATCCTTTCCTGGATCCCTCTTGCAACATGACTCCTTCTCCATGACACTCCATCAGGACTTAATACAGATAGCGGGAAGGAGGCAATAGAAAGCTCTCACTGCCAGTTTTTATTTACAGTTGTTAGCAGTTGAGATAAATAATAGATGTAAACCCACATTTTTGGATTTGAAACATAAATCTATAAAATTGGGAAGTAGACACTTTTAGCCTTCTAGATGGTTAAGAGGAAAAGTTGTGCCAAGTATACTTACCCTAATAACACTCCTTTATGCATATCTGTTTTGCCTTTGTCCTGAATATTTTCTGTCACTAGTTAGATTCACGTATAAGTCACAGCAGTTTGTAAGTGCCTAACGTAGAGCATTGCAGAAGCAGGCTCAGCAGGGAGGCTCAGAAAACTACCAAATAGTGGATAAACTGGAGAAGAAAACAGGAGTTCAGGTACTTCTTTGTTTGGCAGTGCATCTCATTTAGGACTGCACACAAGTTTTTCTCCACTGGGAAATGGGCTTTGATTCATGCCAGTGTCCTTCCCACATTACCACACTGCCTGACTATTCCTTTCCAGGTGCTATTTTGTTGCTGATCAATTAGTGCTTTCTGAGGTTGAGCTGAGGTGCAGTCCAGGCCATAGTTTTCTACTTGAGGCCCTTTGACTCCATCTGCTATGTGGAGGCCTTTGGCATTAGCAGAACATGCCTCATACACAAATACTCCCTCATATCATTGCTCAGTGCTCACAACAGAAATCTTTCATGTCATCCAGCACTCTGACCAGATGAGACATAGACTTCATTACAACCAAGGAGTTTTAAACCAGAAAAAAATGAAGAATGCCACGTGAAACTACTATGCAATGTCAATATGGCTGGCTTTGAACATTGCAAGCACAATGTGCTCTGGCTTACTTGCACTCTTTGGGGCAAATGCTTGTATCAGTGAAAGGGAGGTTGGATTTTTTTTCCCCAAGAATAAATGACTGGGGTATTTTGGTATTTTTAAGCATTTCTTCCTGCTGAAAAAAAATTAAGCTGGCTATCTCTATGTCATATATGCTAATGGCAAGGGTGAGAAATGAGAGATGGAGGTAGAAGAAGGCTGTAAAATAGGATTCCTACTTTCTGGATAAATGTTTTCTCATGGAACACCTTGAAGAACTTTCTTATGCTCAAATGAACAAGGTTTTTGGCTGCCTGTATTGCTGTGCAGTACTTCTATCTGCTGGTGTACCCTTATCTCTGCTTAGAGAACACATAAAACTTAGGACTTTGGTTTGTAGTGGAGCTTGGATAAATGTCTATCAGGTTTACAGAGGTTCTTTTGTCTATACTTGGGAGCATAAGTTGAAGTCTATCACAGTATCAGTCAGTTTAGGAACAAGCATAGGCTCTCAATGAATCTGAGATGTCTATTTTCTGCAGCTACTCTTGGGACAGTTTGGAATTTGTGTATGAAGAAAGAATGGAGAGGAAATTTGTATTTGGGGACCCAAATAACAACAAAAAAAGTTTCTACTTTAGCCTAGGGTCATGTCTTAAGTTTCTGTGCATGTTTGAAACCAGCATAAAAGAGCATACAAATACAGTCATACAGCACACAAAGTTTTTCTTTTTTGTTTCTTTGGCACTTAACAATATGGAAATGGCAATTTTTGTAGAAGAATATACAGGAAGTAAGTATGGCAGAAGAATGATGGAATGACTTTTCCTTAACTCCTGCAAGTTCCCAGCCTCAAACAGAAGTGAGTAGGAATGATGGGAAACTGGCTATTCCACCCTTAAACTCCTGTCAAGATTCAGACTTGGGAAAAGAGGACTCCATTCTGCAGCACCTGAGGAGGAGCATTCCTGTCCCCTGAGCAGGACATGTGCAGCTGTGCTTCAGCCATCTGTTGGAGCTGTAGCACTCTTCCCCAGGATACTCATCCCTGAAGGCTGTCCCATGAAGATAAGTATCTGCACAGCCCAGCATGGGTCAGCAGCCAAGAGGCTGGTACGTAACTGTTCACATCTGCAACCTGGAGCCAAAAATGAGAAAAAACTTATGTTGTCTACCTATTTGAAACTTGGTTTAGTTGAGCCAATGGTGTGAAATTGTGTTTGTAGACAGAAATCATTAAATAACATCTAATGGAGTAGTTTTATGAATTTCCAAACGAAAACTCCAGCAGTCAGTCAGCTTGCTGGATGTCTGCATGTTGTTTAGTATTTAAATAACAATAATATAAATTAATGCAGTCAGAACCCTCTTTATTCAGAAAAGCACAGCATACTTCATCTCTTATTGATATACTTTTCCTTGGCATCTGTGTAGTAGCAGGAGACCATGATTCTGTGACTTTTTCCACTGGCAATTTTTCATGAACAAGCCTCATACTAGCTAATGTTTTTCTTTAATAATTTGTGGTCAAACATACTGCCTGTCACATCTGTGATCCAACTATGCATGGAAGCAATTAAATGTGATCATCTCCATTTTCAGAATTAGCATGAAAACATACCTGAGTCTCCAACAAAGACACTGGTTGTTCAGGACTTTTTATTAATTACTGAATGAGAAGTTTGTTAAGTAATTCATCTTGGGCAGAAAAAGCCTCATACATGGAGATACACACCAAGCATAGTGGCTTGAACATCAGGAATGGGAAATGATGGCTCCCCAATTGCTTTTTTCTAGTTTCCTTTTCAGACTTGTCATTTTTCTTACAATTTCATTTGACAAACCCATCTTTCAAGTGGAGCTAAGCTCCATGCCTTGGCATGGGGAGAGCTGTGAGAGTTGTTCTCTATACAGTCCTTGCTTCTTCCATTCCTGTCCTTTTAGATAGAGCAAGGATGGTGTTTGCACACAACTGTAGTATAATAAATGTAGATAGAAGAGATCTGCCATATTTCAGAGAAACCTGTATCTCAAAGAGACTGATCTTCCTAACCTGTTTTGCAGAATTAGCCAGGGAATAGGAGAAGCTATCTATCACGGGAAAAAATCCTCAGAAAGTGGTGGGAAAACTAGAGGACAATAGCAGCTTCTATTACCAAGTACAATGGGTAAGTTTGATATTTGCTGAGTCTTTTGCAATTATTTGCTAAAACTGGTTTTCACATTGAGAAAACACTGACATTTTCTTAGAAGGAGCCTTTTTTTTTTTTTTTTTTCTTTATAAAGCCAAAAGAAAAAAAAATCATTATTTTTTTTAAACCAATGTTGGAAAAAAAGACACTAGTAAAATGTATTCAACGACGTGGTAATTTCCATATCATATTCAGTCCTTGAGAAAGCACTGTCTTTTTCTAAAACACTTTGTGAAAACTTTCCTGGCAAAATAATGTCAATTAGGTCTCAAAAACACATTTCTACTTGGCCTCCCCAAAGGCCCGTAGATTCTACCACTTATTTAAATATGATTTCTTCACTCAAAATAAGATATATTTGCCACCAGGAACTGAGATTGACTTGTGATGTCATCTGTAAGCAACAGAAGTATTACTGAAAAGTTATTTTCTTTATTCTGTAATGGTAATACTTCTGAAGCAATTTCTCTTGGAAGAAGAAATATTTTACAAAATTCTGTTTATTCAAAAACGTGCACCCTTACAGTAGGTATTGATTTGAATGCTTGAGCCAGGCAAAGTTTTTACCAAATTATGTAAGTTTTCTCTCTCACCACCCAATCCTACTAGATTTAGTGTAGCTCTAAAAAAAAAACCATTACCACCAGAACTGCTTCAGCAAGCAATCACATATGCAAATGAAAACATTTTAATGTTTTCTGAAGGAAAGAAAACCCGGGAAAATATGTGTTTTACTCAAACATTATGTTCCATATTTTGTCCTTCATGTTTACACTAGAATTCAATAAAAATATATCCACAAAAAATGTTAATGCTGCCTTTTCATTTTGCACTCAGCTTGCAAGATCTATTTCCTTGACCAAACTCCAGCTGCTAAACAACTAGTTTACAGACTTGAAAAAGGCTTTGTTCACTTAATCTATGCTGTATGTCCTGGATGAGCCTGTTTTTAACTAGCTGTAAAAATAAACAGAATAGGAGGAAATAATAATAATTACAAAAAAGCCATACTCTAGAGCCAATGATAATACAGTAATAATAATACAGCATGTGAACAAAAGGTTCTTACATCACAGTACACACTGCGGTCATTTATGTTATGAAACATAATTTGAAGAGAGAATAACTCATCGGTAGCATAACATTTTCCAATGTTAGGAAAAGCATAAGACTCTAGCTTTTCCTGCTTGTCTCCATTAGCAGTGGTTGTGCTTAATGCAAGGATTCAGCTCCGTAAGACAATGGCCTCAGTTAATATTACTGCTTATACTCAAGTTACAGCCAACTGAGAAAAGGACTCAAAACCGGAAAAGTTTCCTCTTCTTTTTTGCTTTTTTCTTCCCCTGAGAAAGCTGAACCAGGCCCTGGGTGAAAATGCTATGAAGCCTTCCTGTTTTAAGACAGATTATTATTCATGAACTATAAATTGGATGCCAAAAATATCACCAAAAAATAAAATATGGATGCTTCGTTACGAGCAGCAGTTCCTTGGAAAATTTAATAATAATAATAATAATAAAACAGAATGCACAATTACTTTATTGAATCATTTTTATGTCTTTTCTGAGTTTATTACCAGAATGCAGAATGTCAGAATGCAGATCCCATTCACATCACCCACTGTCTGATAACATCACAACTATTTTCAGCTCTCTGAGCTGATTGGAAACATCAGATCTGCTTTGCTACAATTTAGTCATGCTTCATTTGAAAGTTAAAAGCTACCCCTGGGAGGAGGGAAATTCTTTATTCAGAACTCCTTTTATAAGCAGTGTGGTTAGAGCTGGAATATTTAAATGATCGTTTCTAAGCCTTGCGTTAGGCCTTGCCATCTTTTTATTTCAAGGGGGAGAAATGTAATGCAGCACTTTAAGATAGAAGTACTTTTTGTTACCCAAGCAGAATGCTGACAACAGGCAGCATTAAAAAAAAAAAAAAAAAAAAAAAAAAAAAATCCAAAAAAGATATTATTATCATGTGAAATGATTTTATAACAGAATATGTGAAGACAAGATTATTGAAATACTTCATGTCTCTTTCCAGAAATAGGGAATTTTAATAATAACTTGCCCAGAAAGCCCATATTCTTCTCAGTAAACCTGCATATTCATGGAATAAACACTTTCTTTTGAAGGCTATTCTGGCTGCAATAAGTATATGTTGCTATAGAAGTACTCCCATTTTTGCAATAGAACAAAATATTGAAAAGTTACTTGGTTGAGCCAAAATGAAAAACAAAGCAAACTATGGCAGGATCTTCTTTTCTGAGAAATTCAAAAAGATTAAATGTGTATGCTTAGAGATGAGATGCTGACAAACACTGGGTTTGACCTCCATTAAGTTAGTAGCGAATAAGTACCTGCAAATTCTGTTAAGTACCTGCCAGTGTGAGTTGAGAGTCTCAGTTTAGCTGGGACACAGACCTCTGGAGTCCCAGGCACACCTTCGTGGTGCTACACTTGCTGGTAAAAGTGTCCCATAATCCCCAAAGGTTCTTAAACACTCGTTCTCAAAGATAATTTGGAAATTTGCAGTTTTTTCTGACTCGTTAAGCCATTCTTTGCAGAAGCTCCCTGTACAAATGCTCAGCGGCAATGGGAATGGGAAGGAAAGAGAACAATAAAAGGTGAGTAATATTCTGACAAAATATAGAGCTTTTGTGCTCCTTTCCTTTTTTACGATTGTGTTGTTGTTGCATAATCTTTATCAATAAACCAATGGTTTTTAAATCCCTTTTCAACAGGTGGTCTTTTTGATTAATAACTGAAAATTCCTCACATGTTCCAGATGTAATTAGTGCTGGCAGAGAAGTGAACTTATCTCCATTCTTTCAGCATGGTGTGCAGTGCTCATAGACTTGATGGGCTGCAGCCTGTAGAGAAGGAAGCGCATTTTGTTCTTTCCTTCTTAGATACTTCTGGGTGTCACTAATCTCCATGGGTTTAGTTGCCAATTTCTTTTCCTGGTGCGCAGGAGCATCAAGAGTTACAGTCATCATAATCATCAAGGAGTTACAGGAATCTCTGCTGTACGATGTTATGAGAGGTGTGGTCCTTGTAGATTTAAAAGAATAAAGGTTATTTTTTAGTTTTTCAATACACCTGACACACAGAACCTTCTGTGACAACTGCCTCATGTCAGGAACAGCTGAGATAGCAAGTTCACTGTTCATATAAAAGGACTCTTACCTTCTGCTCTGTGCAGTACTGACTGCCTTTTACAGGGGAAGAAGAAGCTGTCAAGTGCATTATAACAAAGCCATAATATTTTCTTTTCTGTCTTACTGGACACACCTCCACTAGTAAGATGGGTATGGTGGGAACTGCTGAAAACACTCATCTAGATCATCATGGGGTACTTGGCCCTGAACTGGCATATATAACAAAAGTAAAAAAAGTTCCAGACATATATGAAGAGAATGTATGTGGTATCGTAGTGCATGAAATTTGTAACTGGTCATAGAATTGTCCACTGGCAACAGCTGAGGAAAGCTTAAAGTAACACAACCAGTAGAAAATCTGATTTTTTTTTCAGAAAACAGTCTGCTAAAATTATTCAGTGCTCACTGAAGAACACTATATTACTGCAATACTTTTGCAGTCGGTGCACCTGTGAGCTTTATTTTCCTCAGGCTTTTGATGCTGTATAGTTTTTAACAGCTATCGATTGTATTCTTCCAGCTCTTTTGACAACGACACTGTAAAGTGCCATGAAGTATAAAGATTTCTAAAAGAGTGATGTAATTCTTAGTGGTAATAATGCACTGTACAGCTTTTGTTTAACCTTGTAAAACTCTTTAAAAAAGTCACAAATTATTTGGTAAGTGCTGAAGAGTAAGATGTATGTTCACCTTAATCCTCTAAACCAACTCCTAGTCTCATACTTCAGCTCCAGACATATTACACTATGCATTAGGGTGAATAACGACTCATTTAGTGTAGTTACAGCAAGGAACACACTTTTGCGAATGTCAGTAAGGAGTTCTAAGTTTCTTCTGTGAGATCTTCACCTTCTGCTGAAAGAGGGAGTGAAAATCACTAGTTTCTGATCAGTGCTTGCAAAAACAATTGAAAAAAATTGGCAGATATTAAATGGATTCTCCATCAGCTCCAGGAGAATTAGGGCTTAAATTCCTGATTAATACTATTGATACTATTAAGAAAGTTTTGCTTTTTTTTTTTTTTTAAATGTATTTTAAATACCTAGCTTATTTTTTTTTTCTTTATTACATGTTTTTAATGAAAATTTTCAAGACTGCTTGTTACTCTGGGTCACAGGAGTGAGGACTTTTGCTCTTGAAAATCATTCCCTTTTCCAAATCTTGTTTAAGATACAGCAAAAAAGCACAGTCATATCCTCTGCATTTCCTTACACCAAAGAGATTTTTAAAAAAGTCACTTCACAGACAAGAATCCAATATTCATTTAGGGTACAGAGAAAGGAAGCCGGGCTCAGCTGCCTCCTGATGAGTGCTCTCATGTGGGAGGTCTGAGGTCTGGATACTTCTTTCTTTGCAGGGAGCCTTTCTGTGGTCCAGAAACTGTCCAAGAAAATGTAATATAACCACTAAATTTTTATAACTTGCTTTTAATTCGTGATGTTATCAGTGCTAGTGAACTTCTAAATCCAGATGTGGAGTTTATTTTTCCAAAGACAAAAAAAAAAAAGAAAAAAAAAGAAAAAAAAAAGCCTGTGATAGGATTGGCTGTAATTATCCCCTTAATATGTTCAAAGTCCTTGGTTCTTTAACACATGCAGGCATGCAGGCTCAATAATACAGACACAGACACATATATGAAACTAATACTACTTTTGATGTTGTGGGGATTTAGTAGCTATCTTCCCAGCAGGGACAAGCATCAGGCACATTGTACAACTCAAACCATTCTTGCTCCTCCTGAGAAGGCAACTGCTCAGATTCTCTGTTCTCAAGGGAATGGAATACTTTCCCTCTTGTTAGGCTGTGCTGAAGACATCTCTGCTTTGAATACTTTTTTTCATCCAAATTTGTTGTACAAAAAATGCTTTCTCCCTGCAGAGATACTGAGAAAGCTCATCTATTCCACCACTGTACAGAAGATGTAGTGAAGTAGCACTGGGATTTTAATGCTGAGGGAGAAGATTTGGATCAGAACATGATGAGAAAGGCAACATGATGAGAAGGGAAGCATCCAGACAAAGATTGTGGTCTTGCAGACATGTCATTTAGCTCTCTCTGTTCTTACAGTCTCAACACATTTGGAAGGGACTACCTTGTTCATAGTCACGTACATATTTCAATAAGGCATGATTTAGCAATCCACTTATAATACTTTTTTTTTTTTTTCTGTATCAGAGAATGAAATGTTATTAAAACTTCTGAATATGCCAAGATGCGGTTTGGTAAAGGCAAATAAGTATTTTAATGTCTCTTCCTTTTGGCCCAAAACCTTATGTTTGAAAGCTGTGTGGAAATCCTGTATATTTTCAAAGATAACTTATGATTCAGTAAAATACATATTATTCTGATGCTTCTTTTTTTGTGGAAATACTCTGAGAAGGTGTAGAACAAAACATGAGAATGTTTATTTTTATGTTATGATCATCATCTCCAGAGGAGAAATCACAGTCATTCAATATCCTCGTACTCAAAACTCATCAGTAGTAGTAAGGAGAGCTCAAGCTGAGACACTGTGCCAACAGAGCGTGTAAAAAAATATATGATCTTATCCAACATTAGCAGGATTCACATCTTATAAAGAAAGTGTGGCCTGCCTGCACATGTAAGTTTTTGGAGTATGACTACACAGTAAGATAAAGGTTTATTATGCATGTGCTTATTTCATCTATTTACCATGACTAACAATAGCAAACAATATGGGTGAATAGTTCATAGTAATACAAAATTCAAGCTCTTCTGAGACTTGGACTATCTTCTCTCATGTTTAGAGCTTGCAAGTGCAGACAATAACATCTACCACCAACTTCAACAAATAGCACCTTTTGATTTCTTTGCTAATCATTAATTTTCATACAGATGAAAATGTTGCTTGATTCAGAGAATTGTAGTGGTTGGAAAGATGTCTAGGATCATCTAATCTAACCCTTGCATATCTGCACTATGCCCACTACCCACTGTGTCATTCAGTGCTACATGTTCTTGAAGATCTCTGTCTTGAAGATCTCACTGTCCCTGCAGTGACTTTACCACCTCCCTGGACAGCCTGTGCCATTGCCTCACCACTCTTTTGGGGAATAAAAATCTTCTAATATCCAACCTGAACCTCTTCTGGTGTAACTTAAAGCCATTGCCTTTTGTCCTATCTAAGAAGAGATTCTTGTGAGAAGACTGATCAGGCTCACTACCAAAGATCAAGTACTCAGACTTGAGTGTAAGTGCCTCTTGTATTATAAATTATGAACATAATACATCTCTTCTAAGAATGAATGAAGTTATTGGTTCTCGTAGCATAGTATCTGCCTGTTTTATAATATGTAGAAATTTTCCTGGTTTGAAGAGCTCTGTTTTGACTACAGCAATACAATTTTCTTTGAATCCTCCCACCAGTGAAGTTTTTTCAAAAGTGTCTACTTGGAGACCTTCACAATGCTACTTTAATATTGTTGTCTTCTAGGTTCATTTATTCCACAAGAGTATGAATGACAAAACATAAGCAAAATCATAGTATTTCTATTCACCAAGTGTTAGTACCAAGGCGTTAAAGTTGGAGGGAGTCTGGGATGCAGTGACCACACCCTGGTTGAATTTGTGATCTTGAGGGATGTGGACCTGGCAAAGAGTGGGGTCAGGAACACAAACTTTGGAATAGCGAACTTTAGGCTGTTCAATGGACTGTTGACTAAGAGCCCCTGGGATTCTGTCTTTGAAAACAAAGTTGTTGAGGAGAGATGCTACTCTTCAAGGATGCCTTTTTTGAGAGCCCAAGAGCTTTTCACCCCTCTGACTAAGAAAGCGGGCAGAGGAGGTAGGAAACTGGTATGACTTGGCAAGGACATGCTGGACACTCTGAGGGCAAAGAAAGGTGCGTACTGGCTCTAGAAATAAGAGCGTGTCACCTGGGAAGAATACAGGGATGCCGTCTGGACTTGCAGACATGGGATAAGGAAAGCCGTGTGCAGGTAGAGCTGAACTTGGTGAGGGATGTTGAAAACAATAGGAAGACATTCTACAGGCACATTAGCCAGAAGAGACAGGCCAAAGCAAGTGTACCTCCAGGAAAACTGGCTTCAAAAGATGAAGAGAAGGCTGAGGTACTGAATGAGTTCTTTGCCTCGGTCTTCACTGGCAGCAAGGATTCTAGCCCTGCATCCCTAAACCTCTAGGTGGGGACCAGGGAAGTAAATCCCCCCCACTGTAAGGGCAGAGCAAGTCCAAGACCACCTTATGAGACTGAATGCATACAAATCTATAGGGCTAGATGGCGTGCATCTCAGAGTTCTGAAGGAGCTGGCTGAGGTGGTTGCCAACCTGTTCTCCATCATATTTGAAAAGTTGTGGCTGTCAGGTGAGGTCCCAGATGACTGGAGGAAGTGTCAGTCTCTCCCATTTACAAAAAAGGGAGCAAGGAGGACCCAGGCAACTACAGGCCGGTGAGTCTCACCTCTGTGTCTGGGAAGATCGTGGAACAGATCCTCCTGGATGACATGCTTGATCACATGAGGAATGAGCATGTGATCTGAGAAAGCCAGCATGGCTTTACCAGGGGAAGGTCATGCTTAACCAATCTAGTGGCCTTCTATGATGGAGTGATGGCATGGATGATGGAATCGAGTGCACCCTCAGCAAGTTTGCTGATGACACCAAGCTGAGTGGTATGGTTGACATAGTGGAAGGAAGGAATGCCATTCAGAGGGATCTCAACAGGATTGAAAGGTGGGCCCAGGTGAACATAATGAGGTTCAACACAGCAAAGTGCAAGGTTTTGCACTTGGCTGGAGGAATCCCAGGCATCCATACAGACTGGAAGGAGCGGTTCTTGAGAGCAGTCCTGCAGAGAAGGACCTGGGGGTCCTGATGGATGAAAAGCTTAACATGAGTCAGCAGTGCGCTCTTGCAGCTTGAAAAGCAAATGGTATCCTGGGCTCCATCAGAAGAGGGGTGGCCAGCAGGGAATGGGAGATGATTGTCCTTCTCTACTCTCTGCTCTTGTAAGGCCCTATCTGGAGTACTGTGTTCAGGTCTGGAGCCCCCAGTACAAGAAGGACAGAGAGCTGTTGGAGAGGGTCCAGAGGAAAGCCACAAAGATGATCAGGGGTCTGGATCACCTTCCCTACGAAGGTTCTCCCTCCAGGCTGAGGGAGTTGGGCTTGTTCAGCCTGGAGAAAAGAAGTTTGCAGGGTGACCTCATTGCAGCCTTTCAGCACCTAAAGGGAGCCTACAAACAGGAGGAGAATCAATTCTTTGAAAGTGTAGATAACAGCAGACCAAGGGGAAATGGTTTTAAGTTGAGGGAGGGAAGATTTAGGTTGGATGTCAAGGGGAAGTTCTTTACAGAGAGAGTGGTGAAGTGCTGGAACAGGCTGCTCAGAGTGGTTGTGGGTTGTGGTTGCCCCGTCCCTCGAGGAGTTCAAGGCCAGATTGGATGGGGCTCTGGGCAACCTGGTCTAGTATTAAATGTGGAGGTTGGTGGCCCTGCATGTAGCAGGGGGTTTGGAGATTCATGATCCTCAAGGTCCCTTCCAATCCTTTTGTGATTCTGTGATTAGTGCCCTCAGCACAACCACTACATGGGCCTCCAGTAACTGAACTCTGTCATTCACTGCATTCATTCTTATTGCAGTCAAAAGCATTCAATTACTTCTTTTGTAGTTACTTCAAATGCTGAAGAATACGGAGCAGAATTTGAATGCTATCTGCATCCCTAGGATTGGAGAATGTATTTTACTATAATTCACTGTAGGCTTCTTTTTTATTCATAATTCAGATTTAGTGGGTTTTTTTGTTTTTGTTTTTGTTTGTTTTTAGTTTGGGTTCTTTGTTTTTTGTTTTACTAAATGTTACACTGATTCAACGAATTCTCAGTTTTTCAGTTTATGGGTTGTCTGAAAGCTGTTGCTGATGCTTTATTAATCTTTTATCTTTATGTTAGATGCAAAGGGTTTTGAGTGGACTGTTTGAGCATTTGGTGCTCAGACATCTGTTCAAATTCCTTGCTGTGCATTCTGGAGGGTTCATACACATAAATTGCCACATTGTAACACCAGTGTTACAAAAAAAAAAAAAAAAAAAAAAAAGTTATTTCTATAAAACTCATCAAGGAATGTGTAGAAGGAGGTCACCATACATTGAAATGAAACTTTTTTCTTTTTTTTTTTCCTCTCAAAATATTTATATCCTCTGGACATTTTAGTATCCCTAAGTTGAAATGTATTGTATCAGAGCTGATACAAAATCTTACTGATACAAAACTATTTTTGATACACATAAGTTTCTGTACTTTCGTCCTTCCAAATAAGAGAAAAATTAACTCACAATATAGTTTTTCCGGTGTCCACATTCAAGACCATGTTGCATTAAAAGCAAATGCTAGCGCAGTAAGGAAAATCAGCTAACAGTGAAGCCCATGAAGATTCAAATAACATTTCTGAAATGAGTGCAGTTGTACTCAGTTTACATTGAAGTAACTGAGAGCAAAATTTAATCTCTTCAATTGTTACTAATATTCTTTAATTTCTTTTCAAAAGTGTAGCAAATGAGGTGAACGTTTCATCCTATCCAAGACCCTTATGAAACTGAGATACAGGAATTCTTTCCCTTTCCTTTCCTTTAGCTTAAAAATTCATCAGAGCATTTTGGATGATAACCAATGTTTTTAGATATTTACTTATCAGATGATGGGAGTGGATAAGTTCAAAATGTTCACACTGTAAAATCTGCAGATAATATATTTACCTCTTCTAATTCTAGAAAATCTAGATCAGCACAGGGAGTTTTTTATTTTTTTATTTTTATTTTTTATTTATCAATTTGTATTTTATATGATTCTGTATCCTTTTGTTTATACTTGGTTTAATTTACAATATTTCAGTCACTTATATTATTACTTATAATACACTTATTTCATTAAGTGTATTAGAATCACAACATCTATTGCCCATGCAGAAATAAATTTGTGGCTTTAAAATCTGAACCTTGTACTATGCCCATTATTACATCAGTTTCCTTCATTGAAAATTGTTTTATATACTAAATTATTTGCATTACTGAATATTTGCCATATTACAGTTTATACTTTGTAAGAAATGGAAGATGACTTTTTTTCAACCAGTAAAGTCATACAGATAGTCTAGAAAGAAGTTTTAGGAATACGTGTGGATCCAATCCTGCAAGTATTTGAACATGAGCATTCCATGCTGAATCCTGACTGTGTAAGGTATCTTTCATGCACTATGTGCCCTAAAGTCGTTTGGTGTGCATTCAGTAAAGATCTGTTTGAAAAAATCATTCAGGTGCTTTTACTGATGATACACTTATGCAGATTTTTGTAGTAGTTGTATTGAGGTCTTTATATACTCCTTAGCAATATAATTAGTCCTTGTTCAGGCTAACATCAAAGTTTTTACTTAATTTGAAGCATGTTTAATTTATTAAGACTTTTTTTAACATTTGTTAAATTGATTTTATCATCACTGCTTCCCTGTAAAACAAATCAAACTCTCAGCATATGGCTATATATGTAGACGTTCTTCAACCTTACTCATATCCAAATCTTGAGGTCCATTGAAACGATATTTAACTAGGACTTAACTAGAATTATACTGTTCATACAAATCACTGGTTTTTAAAATTTGCATTATATTTGGTGTATTTTTATATTTGCTATAAGAAAAGAACTCATTTGACTGTTTTATCTTATGGATTTTAATGATTTTAACTTTTTGACAATTGTTTGAAAATTCATAAGGATCATAGAAGGTGTAAGATCATTTGTTCATTTAATTTTTCTTTTTCCTTTCTATCATTATTTTGTTAATAACTAAATATTAAGAATTTTATTGTTAAAAGCTCTTTCATAGTTCTATCCAGGCACTGAATAGATTCAGTACTATAATTTGTATGTAGTGTTATTATTTTATTATTTCTGATTTTCAGAAATATCCCTTAATTTCAGCATTAATTCATAATTTGCATTTAATATTATGTGTTCTTTTATCAAAAGAAGTGTAGTGACATTCAGGAGGAGACAGTTAAGGATATCAATTTCATTTAACTTAACTGCATTTTATGAGGTTATTTATCCCTCCAAAAATTTCCTTTAAATCTTTGTGAACAAAAGGAAAGTTTGTCACCTTACTTAAATGTTACTGCTTATAAACTTGGCATGCTCTCTTTTTCATATCATTAACTCTGTTCTATTTTTGAGGTGTAAACTGCACTGCTTATGGTGCTTAGTTGTCTCAGACACTGCTCCTTATTCCTCCCAGTTCTCAAGAGAGTGCCCTGGATCCTATGTGTCCAAATATATCACTTTGCAGTTTGTCATCTTTGATGGACTCGTGGTTCTTCTATTTCCAGATTCTTTTTCTGACCTTCCAGCAGGAGACATCCCTCGGCCTTCTGAAGGAGGTACTCTCAGCAAGCAGTGTTCAGTGCAAATTCACTTCAAGTAAAACCTAGAACCTAGTGCTTCCTGAGTCCCCAGAAGAAATTTAGCACTTGCATAGAGTTGAATAGATTATCTGTCTGTTTCTAGATCACAAGAATGTTTTAGATGAGGGTTGCAACTCATCTGCATGTTTCTGTATAACCAAAGGGGTTTGCAAGATTTTAATCTTGAGAGAGCATCTAGTGAGTTCAGATATGAGAGAGCTAGGCAACCCTGAAAATCAGTAGAATAGTTTTTTTTTTTGTTTGTTTTTTTTTTCTGGAACTTTTAGTGGATTTTCAGTTCCAGAGGTGTGACTTGTCCATAGTAACGTAAACAGCAGTATTAGTCAGATGTTGCTGGAATGCTGCATTTCTACTCTACATAGGAATAGTGAAAGAAACATTAGAAATAATTAAATTTATTCCCTTTTCTCTTTGTCAGTCCACTGCCTATCAGCTACTTCCTGACCTTTTCAGTGTTGAGCATGATAATAATTTTATTTGTAAGGCAGAGAAGCAAATTATTTATTTGGAATTTTTATTTACCACAAAATACTTTCCTAATTATTTTCAGACCATGCTCCATGTAACTTGCTCAGAAATCTACAACGTATGTTATACAAATTAGAACAGAAACTCCTGTTTTCCATAGAACTTCCTAAAACTCATTAAGACAGATTTTCTCATTCTTAACCTGTTTTATTAAACCTTTAATATTTTTTTAAAAAAACTTATAAGAGCTTGCAACAAGTATTTACAGTGCCAGCACAAAAATTGCATTTGGATAAAGAAATGGCTTAAATTTTCAAGGCTCTTATATAAAAATATTTTATAAGTTTCTATGGCATTTTCTGAAGCAATATTTTCTGTTTTTCTCTCTCTATGTATATTTATTTTATGAAGATAATATATCAGAAGTACAATGCAGAACAAAATAACAGAGGAAATACAATTGAAAAATGCTTCTTTTTCTAGGGACTATATAACTAGAGATTTCTCTGTGTTTCCAATGCACCAGAAGCTTGTAAGAGTTTGGCACTATTCCAAAATCTGTAGGGGAAATCTCCAATTGGTATTTAGGTACTTGAATGAAAATCTTACATTACTAAACTCACTAAGACATAGACATTTACATTTACAATTGTTGTATCAATAATCCTATCCTATAATTTTCAGTATCTGCCAAACTTAATTGCAGAATTATTTTAGCAGAACTTGTATATCACCTGAAGGAGTAGTTCTAAGTTCTGTATTATAGTATGTCAAACTGACTAAAAAATTCTGAAGAACAGAATTTCATAGATATGTCTAGTGCAAAACAAGTTCAAACTGTTCAATACTAATGAAATACTAGGGATTTGAGGGTATTTGTTAATGAAAGACTCAACACAAGCTGGTGATGTACACTTGCAGCCCAGAAGACCAACCGTGTCCTGTGTTGCATCAAGAGAAGCATGACCAGCAGGTTGAAGAATGTGATTCTGCCCTCTCTGCTCTCATGAGACGCAACCTGGAGTATCGTGTCCAGTTCTGGGGCCTCCAACACAAGAAGGTCATGGAGCTGTTGGAGTGAGTCCTGAGGAGGGCCCCAAAGATGATCAGAGAGCTGGAGCACCTCCCCTACAAGGACAGGCTGAGATGGTTGAAACTAGTTGATGTTTCATGTCCCTCCCAACCAAAACCATTCTATGATTCTATGATTCTAAGAATTGTGTTTCTCACTGAAAGTGAATTTCTACCATAAGATTATTATGCATTTGAAAAATGCATTTGAGAGAAAAAAATTTAAATGACTTTCCTCTTTGTAGATTAATTATGTTTGCCTTGTTTTATCCTTGCTAGCGTTTCTCATTGCTGAGAGAAAATGCATTACAATGAAAGGAGAGGGAAAAAGTAGGGTCTAAATGTAAAAGCATGACTTTCAGAATAAGAAGGCAGGAGTTTTTAATTGTCTATTTTTGACTGACTGCAAATAGTAAATACATTTATTTGTACATTTGTAATATTATGATCAGATTGCAATTTTACATTAATGGATACGTAAAATCTTGGAAACATACGTTTACATCAGAATCCAGCTTGATTCAACATAAATCCTTATGTCAGTCACTGAAAGTAGCGCTAATATCCCTCTGCTGTCCCTGGAATTTTCCTTCTAGATGTTTAGCTTGTGTCTACTGCTTTTCTTTTTCTTTCTTTCTTTCTTTTTTTTTTTTTTTTAAATAATATAATTGCTTAACTGTATATACTAAAAATTTAGCACTCAAGTGTCTTGCTTATGTTTTACTCAACACAAGTTTTGTAGAAACTATGACTTTGCCTTAAAATTAATGAAAGGAGTGTGCTAGCACTCAGTAAATATATAAATTTATTTAAATATATTTTTAAAATATCATTGTAGAGATTTACTATCTATTTGTATTAAACTCCCACATGTGACTAGTACTTAAAAATGTGGTATCTTTGAAAAAAAATAAAAAAGATTTCACTAAGCAACATATGATTGACTGTCTTATTCATTTACTCTAATGACTGCAGTGATTGCATAGTTAACTTCAGTTAATTGGAATGTTGAATGTCTCTTTAGTATTGCCACTTCATCCTCCACTTCCATATTTTGTATTTCTTAATAATCCTGCCCTCTTCATTTGACAGTGAATTCTGATCCCTGATGCAAGGAAATGACTCAATAAATCAACAGTACTTTGATCTGAAGAATTATAGGATTTCTCTTCATGATAAGGAAAAAATCCAGATAAACAAATGAAAACTCTCTAGAGGACTCTTCAGAAGAGGCATTCTTGGTCCATGCAGAAAAAATTCTAAAGTTTTTTAAGTACAGAAAAGGGTGAATATTTGTATTTACACTGAGATTTATCTAGTTTTTATACTGGAGTATTAACACAAAATATCTCAGAATAGTAGTAGGTGTTTAATGGAGTGAGAAGTTCACCAGAATATAAAGCTACATATTACTAAAACTCTTTCCAGAAAGAAGTATGGTTTTCGTAAGTAGTCAGGAGTTGGACAAAATAAGGAAGGTGAGGGCCCTGTCTGTAATTGTGCCTTGACTGAAAGAAACATCCCTAAATAACAAATTTTATTTGACTTTTCTGTACATGGTTTACTTAAGCACAGGGATGTGCCAGCACTGGAAATGGGGTCTTAATTACATTCCATAAAATCAAAAATTTAAAAACTAAATTAAGTAGATGTAAGCAACCATTTACACACAGTGTTTCCTTTAAACTCTCTTGACTCACTCAATACATTATGAATAAATAATATAAAATATGATAAAATAAGCTAGCAAATTAACACCCGTTCCTTCAGTGTTCCCCTTTTATTATGAGCTAGAGAGTGGGAGATATTTCAAAGAAGATAAAAATGACTGCCAGATCCAGTCTGCAAGATATATTGAACATGCAAGATAATACTCTAGAAGAACAAATGTTTTGGAGGTTAGCCATGTTTGTCACTACCCTTAGAGGAAAGAATCATTTGTTTGATTCTACCAGAAAAAAAAAAAAAAAATCAACAAAAAACCCAGTATCAACACTGTCAAATATGAACAGAAATGCAGTCACTTCTAAAAGTTTCAGATTCTAACTAATACAAAATCCATAGGGTTTTCAAGTATTTCAAAGGAAATGTTATTAATAATAAAGCTGAGTGAATAGGTTGTAATGAATTATTTAGACAAGGAATGCCAATTTCTGAGTGGAACATTTCCTATGAAAAAAAAATTTGAAATATTTAAGTTATGTATGTTGAAGCTATAAGTATGTGCTATATTCAGTGAAATATTCTTGTTTTACAGACCACATGAAATGTTGATTTCACATTTTAATGGCTACTCAGAGAATCCTTTGTCTTATTCTAATGGTTTATGTGATGAACAAAAAATAGATGTCAAATTGCAACTTCTTGAAAAATAAAACACAGCAAAATTTATATACTTTATATTCTCGCTATATGTTCAGATATTGCAGTTATGAAAAATCACCATTCAGTAAAAAAGTGAATGCTGATGTCATTTTTATTAAAAAAAGTTGACAAATCAAATCAAAGATTTTGTAATTCCCCCTTAAAACATACAGTTTAGGAAATGGCTATGTATTGGAAACTTATCATCTGCATTCTCAGTCCTTTCACATAAAAGAACAAATATATTAAGAACGAGTCTTTTTGCTTTAGCAAATAATGAGGAGATGAGTGAGCTTTTGTAATTTCTTTGCAAAATATCTGACCTGAAATTGTTTCCTCTTGCAACATGTACATATATTGTTGCATTTCAAAGATGTTCAGAAGTCCTCAAAAGCATCAAAACCACAATAACACACAAAGGAAAACCATCCTTCTACTCATTTTCTGTATAATTCTTAGACACAACGTGCCTAAAGTGATCTATCCAACTGTTTGAATGAGGATATTGTAGCACAAAGCCAGCATTGACTGAGGCCAATCTGCAAAGGCTAATTTGCGTTTTCTTATCCTTCAGACAGACCTCTTCAGTGTCTATAAAAGTCTGTAAATGACCACAGTCTGCAGTTGGAAAAGCCTGATGACTGGCAAGAGACCCAGTGAGGACTGAATAATCAAGCTGTGCTATTAAAAGGTACAAGACATCAATCCCAAATCACTAGGATGATGCAAATCAGTTATTGTATTTTTTAATGTACATTCTTTTAATTGAACAGCTTTGTTCATGCTTTGTTGCTAAGTGAAGATAAGCCAGAACAGGGGAGAAGCCACATTCCAACAGCCTGTTTCTCTAATTGCCAATAAAATCTGCACTGTCCAAGCTCGCGAGCAAAATTAGCTGCTTTGCTTATTTTCTTCTTTCTCTTTCTCGTGAATAATATTCGAAAAAATGCTTTGGTTATATGATACATTTATATATCTGGAACAGTCAAGTAAACTTTCTCTGTCAAAGTTTGTAACAATCCTGTTTAGTTTTGTTTGTTTGTTTGTTTGTTTTTCTAATTTGTGCCATTTCTAATTTTTCTTTTTTTTTCTTTTCTCTCACATACCATAAGTAATCACTGAGAAATTGAATTCATGCAGGAACACCTTCAGGATTTACAGAGATATATATAATTAGAATATATATATATTTGATGTAGGAATGTATAATTTTAAACTGTAACATTAAAAAACTAAAATTTAAATGCAACTTCAGTACTATGACTGCATATTTGTATGTTTCTCAATATTAAGCTGTAAACTCTTGCTCAGAAAAAAATATTTTTAACAGAAGAATGGGCAACAGCAAAACTGTGAGCAATATAATGGAAAAAAATATTTCACATGGTGTTACAACAAGGAAAGATGTATGTATAACATAACTGTAATTTAAAATCAAGTTGCAATGTAAGTGGATATGTATAAAGGAAAATGAAATACAGGGTTGCATGGTAAAGTCATGCAAATGTAAAACATATGCTCTCATGCTTTGTAAGATATGATTCATCCAATGGTTTTAAAAAGTTAATAACATGCAATTTGTTGCTTTGTTATTGTTGTTTGTTTGTTTTGGTGTGTGTGTTTTGTTGTTGCTGTTGTTAAGAAACAAAAGACTTGGACTAAGTGGAATCACTACTGAACAGATCAGCGAAGTCAGGTGAGTTCCAGTGTACACGAAGAAAGGTAGAGATGATTTCACATGTATTCTATTCTAGCTTTTTACATAAATGCTACCACTACTGTGACAAGAACTGTTGTACTTAGATTTCTTTTAACTAATTTCCAACTTTAAGTTGTGCTCCCAAAGTAAGACCCACTTAAAAAGTGGGACTAAAAAAAGCAAGTTTAACTTGGACCCTAAATGTATATCCCTAATTTCTGTAACCTGACAGTTTTGACACTGTTCCCAGGTACACTGATGTTTAAGACTTTAATCCACCTAAAGAATATAGAATATATTCTATTAGGAGACTGAAAATTTAAGTTGATTGTACATATCTCTACAATTTTTCCAGTTGATGTACCTGTGAATGAATGTATTTTATGTATATATGAATTGACTGACCCACACATATTTTCAGTAGCACTAGCAGAATAATCTTCCAAGTATCATTCACTTAAAGTGAAACTGGATGTTGACAACAGCAGATGACACTTCTAGGCTTTGTGGACTACAGACTGCTCTTTGTGGACTGCCTGATCTCGTCCTTGTTTCTTCCTCATTCTCTGTCTTTTCTGAGTGCAAATGTCTCACTGAGACAGTGCAGTGCCACTTGATGCAGAGAAAAGAAGAGGGAGAAGTATAAGCCTCATTATTCTTTCTAGTATCTGCCCTGTTTCAAGTATGCAGAAATGCATGATATATTCAAATTGCCTATCACTAATTTTCTTTTCACAGTAAAATAGTACAAAGTGGTCCAGATATCTTCTACCATTACATAGACAGACAGCATTATCTACTTCAAAGTCAAGTTTCCTCAGATAAGACAGTGATCAAACTACTTATTTGAGATAAAAAATAGACTAGTTTGAAGTTTAGAAACATATATGGTGTTACACATATGACTGTGAGTGACAAAAACACTTGGGGTCTATGGTTTAAATATGAGTGTGGAACATTGTAATACATCCAGATGTAGCTATGTTGAGGTTTCTTTCTCTCTCCAAGCCTATTTTTTGTTCACTCCTCCTATGTTATATGGCCAAGAAAGAAGATATTTTGAAAAATATCAATGTATTGAAAATATATATATCAAAATTGCACAAGAAACCAAAAGCAGAAGCTTCAGATGGAAAACTTCAGGCAGAGTATATGGTTAGAATCCAGGAAGATAAGTAGTTTCACATCAACCAAAACAAGTTTTAAAATACCTGTTGAATCTTGACCATTTATTAATCTTATGAAGTGATAAATATTTTAAAGAAAAGATGATGAAGCCCATCTGAATTGAAGAGTTGTACTGATTTGTGGTAAGCTTTGCATCTTGTGCTTGCATGTGACAAAGGCCTTTGGACATCACAAGTGTGAAAGGAGCTCTGAGAGTGAGATGCATAGTTTTGCTGAGGGCTAAGTAGAGATGATGCTGGATGTCTCTGTTGCTATAAGAATTTTCTTTGTGAAAGCAACATATGATGCTTTGCTTCTTCTCTGTTCCATGTTCATGATCTTCCCTTGACTGGAAGTACACATGGTGGCAGTAGAAGGGGGACAGAATAACAAACGTGCCAGCACAACCTATCTTCCTGTGCATGGCACTTCGCCAGGAAGATGAACTGTAGTTGTATCCAAGCCACCCACGCTCCTAGGATACATCCATGGCTAAAATGTGTCAGGATTTTCCTCTTTTCTGTCTATATAAGCATAGAGACAAACTACCAGATCCACTTATTCAGGGGATAAAATTCACCAGGCTAAGGTCCATCCCAACAAAAGGAACCTAGAACCAAATGTTCATTCAAAAATGTTACTTCTTAGAATCGGCTTTTGTTTATTATTAGCTCCAGTAACATATGAAGGCTACTCTGAAAGGCTACTATTTTTATTAGGCTGGCCTACAACAGAGGTGGATGTTGGTGATACGGCAATATTCACCAATATTCCATTACATTTTGTTGCCACGCAACAGATGGCAGCAGAGGGGCAGTTTGACAGAATGATGTCTGACATGGAAATGAGTATGAAGCAAAGGTGTGTCATTTGATTCCTCCATACCAAAAAATATGCACTCACAGATATTCACTGACGCTTGCTAAATGTTAATGGAGACCAAACAGCAGATATGAGCACAGTGAGGCAGTGGGTGGTGGATTTCAGCAGTGGCAACAACAACTCTGCTGGTGTGGTTTTATAAGCGTGGCATGCAGGCTTTTGATAATCACAGAAGAAAATGCACTGCTAATGGTGGTGACTGCATTGAAAAATAGTATTTTGTAGCTGAGAATTTGCTCTATCAAATAGTGTTATTGGGTTCTTTGTATCTGTTGTAGTTTCCATGGAAATAAATGGTAGGCATTATTTTGAATTGACCAACGAAATCTACTTTGTAGGTTACACTATTATAAATAACTCCCAATAGATAGTATGCAAAAGATATGGATGTTTACATGAACTACAAATGAAATATACAGACTATGGAATCTTACTGTAGGTTATGTAATTAATCTTTGCGCTATCTGTGTATTCAGATTAGCTCACAATGTTGAGTAAATCCTAAATGCTTTACTCTGGCACATTTTCTTTGATTTCAATGAGTCTGTTAGATAAAGATTTTTTTTTAAAGTGTAAGTGCCTCAGGATTTAATTTTCTCATGTAGATTTTATTTCTAAGGAAGTATGTATTGCTTTATGAAGTTTTAAGTTTCCGTGTTAATATGATTAAGAAGACACAGATTGAGCTATATATGTGTGCCTGTGCAAACTTCACTTCTCAAAATAGTTTCATTAATATTTGGAAAAATATAAAATCTTATTTATTTGGCTTCTCAAATATATGAAGCAATAGTGGCTTTTTTTTTTTTTTTTTTTTTTTTTTTTTTTTTTTTTCCCCCCTTGGGCTATGAGAAATGGAAAAGGACCAAAATATCTTGTCATGGGGAAAATATTTGGAAGCATAGGAAAGTCAGAGACTGAATGTCATCTGTGGATCTTGCTTAATTGACATTTCTTTAGTTGCTTTATTCTACAGTTTCTTGGCACTATTATTTCATTCAATTATGATTTCCTTTTATGTAGCAGTTGTGAAAAAGAAATTGTGGTATACTGAGAAGAACTGGTCAGAAAGGAACTACATTCATTCTTAAAAAATTACCAGGCAGGTTACTTTGGATATATTTTCAGTTTTCAGCGAGAACAGAAAGAATCTGTATGTTCATTTCTATTATGTGTTTGTTTCTGCATTCAGTTATGGTGTCTAAAGTAATTTGCATACTGGTATCTGGCTTTTCTGTTTTTTTCAGAAATTGACCATTTATTTGTTTATTACAGATGAATCATTTGAGATCTCCTGGTGATGTACATATCACTGCTATATGCTGTAGACACAAATTACAGTCTAAATGAGGCTTTTTTAATTTGACATTTGAGTTATCACTGTTATTCCATCTGCTGAGATCCTGTCACCTCTTGGTATAATCTAAAATAGTGCAATATAATAATGGATTTTAGTATAATGCTGTAAAGCTTTAAAATAAAGTGTACCTGAGTGCTTGGAGGATGTCAGCTGCTGATCAAAGTCTTGAAAAAGTGGGTTTGCAACAATGCACAAATGACAGGAATGTGCCCTGTACACCAGCCACCAAAGTGTTCCTGGGAGGTTCTCAACACCTCATGTATGGCATTGAATGCTGAGTTGTACAAGATGTTTTTTCAACAAGTTCCTGTTTGAAAGCATAAAATAATTTGAACATTAATTCATAGTAACCAATGGAATGATGAAAAATATATGCGATGTTCCTGTAATTGAATAATGCTTTTGGTTTGCCTGAAAGTTCATTTTTAGGAATTACAAGAAAATACTTGGTTAAAGTGTATACATTTGTAATTCTAAATCTGTTTATTTCCTGTTTGCATTGCTTACTCTTATTTTCAAAGTGTAATAATATGGAATCACATATCTCTATCCTTTGAAAAAAGCATAGCAGCAAGGAATCTAGAAGACACAAGAGATTCCAGAAGTCGTCATGATTCAGTGTCAAGTTTATGTACCGCCTTCCTTTTGTTCTCCATGAAATGTTCACCTGAGTCTGTAGTGACAGACCAAACAGACAAATTTTAGCTGAAACTTGCACAGTTTTATTCAAATTCGAGAAAATTTTTAGATTACATTGTCTAATGCAAAAATGTCTAGTCATTTTTAAAATAAGTTAGACATACTATTGCAGTTCCTGTAAGTTTTTCACAAACTTTTTTTTTTTTTTTTTTTTTTTTTTTTTTTTTTTTCCTGTGAAAGTGCAGAGACATATTGTCCCTTGCATCTGAACTTAGCATATCTGATTTGTGAATGAGGTTAGATTCAGATGTGGCCTGTACAATTTTAAAAATAAAAGGTCATAGACAAAAGTAAAAATATTTTGTCTGAATATCAGGATCTCACTGGTTTCCCGAAGACAACAGAAGATAAGGGACTTTCCATTTGACCTTTCTGTGAGTGGGAGACAGAGAAGAGGAGGCAAAAGGAAAAAGGAGAGGCAAAAATATTTTATGCACAATGTGACCATTACACCATTATCCAGGGTAATCCTATAGGCACTGTGGGAATCTTACATGGAGTTAATTCTTTCAGCTCCAATTCCTAGGTGATTCCAAGACCTGTTTTCATTGTATTGCTTAGGATTCACACTGGCTTAGACTTCTAGAAATGCTGAGCTGTTAAAGGTTCCAACATTGCCTAAATAGTACAGTAGTGCTTTGTAACACTTTTCTGACTAGAAGTGTTGAGAAGATGATATATGGACAAAAATTTCAGGCATAGAAGCATTTACACCACACTGAAGCAAAATTTGTTGCATTCTGAAATGGATATATCCAAGAGAATGTTTGTCCTCCTCTAATTACTTGGCTTCAGCAAGTGGGATATAGAGGCTATGTTTCCAATAATCCTCTGGCACTGCTGAGTGCCTTCTTTTTTTCAACTGTCTGGGAAAAACAAAACAAAAATAAAGTGAAAAAAAAAAAAAAAGCAAAAACCCACATCTAAATATTTACCCTTTTTAAATAATGAAAATGGTCAGAAAAATTGGAATGATGTATTTTTCTTAAAAGATATTCAGAAGAGATGATGTTAGTAAAAACTTGAAACAAAGTTTTCAGATGTAACCTTCTTTTAGTGTGTTTATTCCATAGCTGATTGTGGCTGGATATATTTAAAAACAATTTGAGTGATACGAGAGGCAAGCTTGTTCCTTTTACATTCAAATATATGCTTCGCAAGGTACAACTTCATTCTTTCATCTCTTTTATGATTCAGTCATATTTTATTGAAATTTTGTCAGTGACTCTTTGTCACAGATCCTGCCAAGCATGCTCAAGCAGCTGAGATGAGAGGTTGAAAGAAAAGTGACTGAACAGAATTTTAACTAGGGACAGAAGAATATCAGATGGTTTGTTTCATATTGTG
Organism: Lagopus muta; assembly: GCF_023343835.1. Lineage (NCBI taxonomy): Eukaryota > Metazoa > Chordata > Aves > Galliformes > Phasianidae > Lagopus > Lagopus muta. The sequence goes on along the minus strand of NC_064435.1, from coordinate 61,244,737 downwards.
AAGCAAAGTACCTGAATCTACCATCTCTTTGAAGAATTTATCCAAGCATTAACGGAGCATTCAGCCTGATGCCACAGTGGTATCCAGTCTTGCAGAGCAGAAGGTATCTCAAGCTGTGCTGAATAATTATGAATAGCAATAATATTTTCAAAATAACAGGTAATTAAAGTATATATTTGACATTCTGGAAAGCAGACAAGGACTTTGGTTTCTGTGTTTACCTCTGAACACATTGCTGTAATTCCGGTCTAAGCAAATCTAAGCACTTGTGTTCAGATAGTTCTGGCAATTGCAGTGAATTTTTAATCTGCTGCTAAAAAGGAGACAAGTCAATCTTCTTCAAGAGTACAGGTACAGAAAAGAAAAAAAAGAGAAGAACCACAGCTGAGTATGAAATCTTCTGATCATAGAATTAACTCACATTATTATGAAATTGCAGGCATTGGTATAGCTTTACAGTTTAAAGACAGAACTAAACCTCTATAAAGCAGTGTACTATGTTTATTTGGCTCTATGCATGCTATTTGTTTGTTAGTTTTTTTTTTTTAAATTTTTTGGTGAGAATCACATAAATAAGGTAGCTTTTGGAAATAAGTTAGGAATTCTTGGGGTGAAATTGATGCTGACACTATGTTGAATAAGTTTCATGGTGGGTCATACTTTCAGACAATGAAGAGAAGGTTTTTATTTTTACATTTGTAGCAATATGAGAACCAGGAGACTGAGTGTATTATTTTTGCAAGGATTAACATATTACAAAAGAAAATGTCCCCCTATGGATGAAAACTGTCTTTGTATGATCTAACATGAATGTTGTGCCCTGGCTAGCCTTACTATCTGGTAAGACTAATAAGATAACATAGTCTTAGTGAAAAAATCCTGTATGAGCAAGTAAAGATTGCTGATGAAATCTTTATCAACACTAGTTTAAGCTTCTGAGTTAAAAATAAAAGTAAAAAAAAAAAAAAAAAAAAAAAAAAGACATTGAAAGTCTGGCCAATAAGACATCTATGCACTTCTGTAACTGTAACTCATAAAGCATATTTTGTGGGAGGCCATATTTAATGTTGCATGAATAACTTGCCTTCTGGCATTTCCTAACTTTCAAGTGCTTCATTTCACAATTTGAATAACATTCTTTTAACATAAGTGGGTTTAGTTTTTGTTTGTCTTCGGTGGTGAAAGAAGAAGAGGTGGTGTTTCTCTGTTTTATGCACCACTTATGTAGAAACATTTGTATAGTAAATTGCAGAGCCATACAATGTGTTCATACATCTGCGGTCACAGCACCTGCTTCCCGCTCACCAACATACCCCTTTTGAAACTTAATCTAACACTTTACTCTCATAAAAATTTCAAGTAGATGCTATTTAGAAGCACTTTCCTAAAGGCAAATACTCTTTTTTTTTTCTGTTCTGTTCTTGTAGATAAGATTATACACCCAAGGAAGAGCAAAGACCTAAGAAACTTGATTCTAGACCAGTAACAGAATTTCTGAGAACCAGAATATCAAAAGATTGGTATGACTCACTAACCTATACAACTGAAAATGGAATTTCAAAATCAAAGGGAAAAAGGAAATTTTTCCTGGTTCTTAATAGGACAAAGACCATTTCATGCTCTTATAATTCTGAACCTCATTTTCCCCAAAAACATTATTATACTTGGAGGGAATTAATTTTCTTAAATGTGAATGTATTAAAAGTAATTTTAAAAGAGACTCAAAATGCTTAATTCTATACTGAGTCCTAATACATGTGTGTGAATATGTTATTTTGTTAGATTTTGGTAATTAAATGTGTACATATTAATACAGCATTGTCTTTTAAGAGGACAAAAATGAAAAGTTCTTCTCTTAAGAATGAAAATACTAGAATTCAATTAAGTTCCCAAGTGATGTATATGATATTGTGCTTTTTTGGTGTACAGTATATAATACATGTCATACATACACATCTGTCTTTTCCTTAAAGCTTTCATTACTTAATTTTTACACAAATTGAATTTAAATCATTACTGTGCCATAATTAATAATGTTGAACATGGTGGGTTTTGAATGCCATCTAGTTTGTATAAAAGCATATACGTCATGTATCTCCTTTTGGAAACTTAAATTTTATTAACATTTATTTATATTTTATTAACTGACTACAGTTATTTCCTATGTATCTCATTACAGATTTCCATTCACTGGAGGATCTATAATTTCTATATAAGACTTATTAAAAGCTGAGTATTGCTTTCACATTGAAACCAAAGGTTAACCAAGCAGTTAACATTGTTTTCAGTGTGTATTCTCTCATACATTATTCTATGTCATCAGTGGTACAGTTTTGGAAGATAACTCTTGGTGGTCTCATACAGTGGCAATTCTGGTAGAGCTGGAGAATTAATGTTGTGAGGTAGAACTTTTCACAGATCCCTCATCCATTATGGAACATTTTTTTTCAAAATACAGAGCACTTTGTAAGTCAAACAAAGCAGAATTATGGTTTCGTGAACTGCAGTTCTGAGTGCATTATAGTTTATTTTTCTGATGAAAAAATAAACGATTACTTTGACTAATAACTCTCATGGAATGCAGGAAAAGATTACCGTTAGGTATTTCTTGCCAAAAGAAATTGATATCATGATACTCTTAAAGCACACAAAAAAGACCTGAATTTACTGGTACTTGAATAGATTTTTAGGCCTGGCATGTGTAATTACTGTAAATTTTTCAAACATTCAGAGAGGTTGAAAACCAGTTTCATTTTTCTTCTGGAAAAAAATATTGTTATTCCTTCTTACACTCTGGGCTTGATCCAGGGAGAATCTGTAATTCTCACTGACTTAATTTAAGCAAGGACCACAGGAACTCATCACCTTTCTGGGTGAACTCATTTAGGCAAGCTATCTGTAGTCAAATGTATATGTGCTCTTTTTGTACAGACGGAAAGAGAAATAAACTTTTCATTTTGCACACAAATACTATGTTATGCATTTCCAAAGGAAGAATGGAAGTCAGGAGGAAGTTTTTTGTGGAAAGAGTGGTGAGGTGCTGGAACAGGCAGCCCAGGAAGGTTGTGGATATTCTGTCCCTGGAAGTGATCAAGGCCAGGTTGAATAAGGCCATGGACAAACTGGTCTAGTAGCAGATCTGGAGATTGGTGGTCCTAGCTGTAGCAGTGAGTTTGGAACTTAGTGATCCTTGGGTCCCTTCCAACCCAAGACATTTTATGATCGTTAGAAATGACTCCTCTGTAAAACTATCAACAATTATCTAGTCTGGTAGCTCTGAAGAAGACATTTTAATATGTTCTCCTGCCAAATGTTAAATATTGAATGATAATTATGTTTCAATGGGTGTTGAACTGTGTCAACCTATCCTACAGAATAAATCAGTGAAGATCTTCCACCTTCTGACTAATCAAGTAGAACACACTTTTTGGAAAGGATTGTTATCTCGTGCAAATATTTTGGAAAAAAAAATCTGGATTTTAGTTACATGTTACATTTAGTTGCATTTAATTAATGGTTTTAAACTAAGACAGGGGAGGTTTAGGTTAGGTATTAGGAGGAAGTTTTTCACACACAGGGTGGTGTCACGCTGGAACAGGTTGCCCAAGGAGGCTGTGGATGCCCCATTCTTGGAGGCATTTAGAGCCAGGCTGGATTTGGCTCTGGGCAGCCTGGACTGGTGGTTCGTAATCCTTCACATAGCACGGGGGGATTGAAACTAGATGGTCACCTTTCAACCCAGGCCATTCTATGATTCTATGATATAATTCCAATAGAGTTCTATCCTGGTACAATTCTAATTTTCCCATTGTGATACAGAAAGAACTTGAACACCTCTGAAAATTATTAGGGATACTTATTTCACTACTTAAAATATATTTGGCAGTCAACATCTATTTTGAATATTTTGCTCATTGTTTAAGTAACTGAAGGCTTGAATGATTTCAGGAAACCACTAATTTATGCTGGGAGCAAAAGACACGGGTTCTCTAGTGGTGACTGCTGAGGCATAGTAGAGCAGCATATGAAGAATACAGGAATTCTAAGTGTAAAGTATACATGATATATAGACCAAACTGATTAGTAAACTAGTATCTTGAATGCATATCACTACAACTTTTCCAGTATAAATGCACTCGCAGAAGTTCCATTACGTCTGGGAAAATGGGTTATACTTGTGTGAATGTAGGGAGTGACCACTGTGGAGGGAAATAGTTTCCCCTTTGTTCTTATAATATTCGTATAAAAATGTTTACAAAATAATCACCTAGAGACATAAATAGAAAGAAAATTCCCTAGAGCTGCACGATTGATAGATATGTCCCTGATCCAGCAAAGCATTTTACACACATTTAACTTCCATCCTGCAGGTTGTTCATTGAGTGCACTACATGCCTAACTGAAGCTAAAGACTTACTTAACCGGAGATCTTTTCTACATTGTAACTCAAGTCATTAACAATAGAGCTTGAAACTACAGGATACAAAGACATCTGAATGGTCATAATGACTCTGGTTTCTCAACAGTCTGTACTGCCTGCTATAAACTTACACAAACCAGTCTTTCCATTTCAGAGTAACTATTTAAGCATGAAGTTTCAAATCCTATTAGGAAAACATCAAAGTGAAATTGTAATTGCCAGCCATGTACAAAAAGGTTTGAAGAAACTATGGTAAGTATTTGTTGTCTTCAATCTCAAATTTTATGCACCAGCTTTGCTATTGTGCTGTATCAGTTGCCAAGGTTAAAACATGGCAGAATATTTGCACATGAAAAATGTTGTATTCATTTTGAAGGGCTAAATCTATATACTGATTACCGTTGTTTGAAGAAACACTTGTACAGTGCTTTAAACTATAACCTTCATAAATACTTCTGCTTAAATAGGAACCTCAAAATCCTAAAGCAAACAAAAACATGATTATATGTACAGGAATAATGCCCTTATCACAATGGGATAACAAATACAATAGTTAGCAGCATCTGAATAGCGTAACAAGAATGTTTATAGTAAGATGATTAAAGCCAAAACAGAATGGTACTTCCACAGATGGCTTCATGAGCATACTAAACTCTTTATTAAGAAAGGACTTCAGAATAGTTTCCATATCATTCTTCTAGAAAAGCTACTTTTGTAAGGTAAAACTTTCCTAGGCCTTAATAGAATACATTTTTCAAATTAGGAGTCATAATACAACTTGAGGACATACATTTATTAAAGATTATTCTAATAAAGACAGGAAAAGATTTCTTAGTTCATTTAGGTTTTTTGCTTAATTTTCATTCTTTATTGTACTTCATGTCTCAGCTCTTGCTCTTCGTAAAAAGGTCCCTTTTACTTAGTATGATAACTCTTCAATATTTGAAGGTTTTTAACTTCAGGTGGTTGCTTCTTTTTTATATTGTTACCTAATTTTATATTTTCAAACAGCATGATATACCAATATTTTGCTAAAATTTAGTGCTGATTTACAAGATGCTGGTGACATGTTCCTGAAAATAGGAACAGTTTTATGAAACATATTAAGTGTAACATATTAAGTGGCCCACATGTTAACTGAGGTTACTGAAACTTTCTGTGAGGAAATGATCTCTTACTCCTTTAGTTCAGAGCGTTCAGCACTTCTACTAAGCATTTGGATAAGGTGTGTAATATGGTAAAGGTTAAACTAATTCATTATCATAAATACATCTATTTCATTCTAATAGAAGTATGGTAAGAGAACTATTAATAATAGTTATCAAATAAGCTTACTTGAGTTCTACTCTTCAGATGCCTTTCAATGCATGTAAGCAAAGCATTCCACTTTTGTTATAAACCAAAGACATTTTAGATTCCATCACTCATCCATGACCAAGACAGTCCATTTGTACTTTGAGTAAACAAGCTTGCTAAGTGTAGTAGTGAAATTTGAATTGTCTGACCCTTTGCCTCAGTAATTTCCATCATCCTGTTAATATTACATGGCAAAGTATTTTACTTAAAGCTCTAATTGCCCTATGAATTATTTTCTTAAAGTGAACACAGGACCAATTCTACAAAATCTCAAAGTGAGGGATGAAGTATGCTTCTGCACTTTGTAGAACTGATGGCTAAAAATGTCTCAATGCTTTGAGACTACCGCTGAAATCTGAGGAAGGATCTTGGTTGTCTTATGTGTATCCTACCTTCTCTTAAATCAAATTAAGCTCCACAGGTAGGCCTCTGACAAGTAACCTATAACATGAACTACTTCTGTATATATTTTGATGTTAATTTTTTCTTCTTTTTATTATGTGTCCAGGGTTATCACTTTATGACATGATATTTTATGGTGTCAAATGTAATTAAATAATACACTACAAAAGCATTCTGTAAATTAGAATACAAAACTAGCCATCAGGTAGTAGGGACATGGCACGTTTTCCTTCAAATTTTAATAAAGTCTTTCACTTCTTTCCTATTCCAACCATTTGCATGCCTAACGAACACAAAATTTACTTTGCTATTTGTAGTCATTCAAAAAATCTGTTATAAAATCCATTCGCAGTTGCTTATGGTCATTCAAACAAGTTTAAGCTAGGTAAGTGAAAGAATGCATGTGTCAATTTGAAGACAGTTGTAGCTTATAAATATTGTACAAATTAAAAAGCGTGTTTTATAATGAAATTAATTATATAACTAAGTTATTCAATATCCTACAGAAGAAATGAATTCCTTATTATAAATGTAGTTGTGAGAGGTAGCTGAAATAGCAAGAGCTCAGTATTATAGAAACAACATACAAATTAAGAATTTTATTTCTGATAAAATATTTATCCCTTGTAGTTTTAGTAAGTCTTAAACTTTGCTTTTAATCATCTGCATGTGATTTTGTAGAACTATGTTAAACACAAGGTATTCTTCAGTATATGGCAAATCTTTTTTTGTGCTTTAAACCTCTATTAAAATAAATAAATATTTTTCTATAATAATGCAGTGTCACAACATAATCATGATTAACTTTCAGTCCTACTGTAATGACAGAGCTTGTTCCTGTGTACAAAATGCAGGAGAAGTGATTAGAAATGATTAAAAATAGAGAGAGTTCTATTTCTTATTTCTCTATCTTTCTAAACGCTCATGGAGAAATATGGATAAATAAAAGTCATAAGCAAATGAGCAAAAACTAAACCTCAAACCAAGTCTTTTTTGTTTACATTTTGAAAATCATTTCCACCCAGTTATCTTTGGCTGTATGTGCAAGCTCTGTTCCAGTGAAACTGTGACACAGAATCCTACAGTAATGTGTACCAGGCTTTTACATTTTTATTTATTTTCATTTTCGATTTCATACTTAGAAATTCAGTCATGGAATTTTGATAAAATTTCTAGCTCTTGAAAATTACATAAAATTAGTATGAATGGAAACAAATCAAGTGTATAAAATGCTTACAGATATGTTGGAAAAAAATCCTATCCAGTGGTTTTGATTAGCATCTTAAATATATGTGTATTATGAATTAAGTCAATCACTGAAAAGTTAATGTTGGCTAGATTTTTGCCATCTTATATCCCATGACTTTTTGGAGGGAAGTAATCTGTTAGTTACTATTGTGAAGAATGTTAAGTAGCCTTGTTAAGTCCCTGAGTGCACCAGAAGGCTTTAATGAGCCTGACTAGCATCATGTGGAGCCTCTATCCACTCATACTCTTGGCCTCAGGAGCTTCATGATGATCTAAGAGTGTGTACACCAAACTGGTCTGTATTAGCCCTTGGTGCTCCCTCTTGACTTTCAATCCTCAAATACTTTCTCTCACATAAGTGCCAAATATAAATTATTCTACTGAGTGAGCTGACTGACTAGTAAGGCTGAGATGACTCTGTCCAGTTAGACAGAAAACAAATTACACTGTTGCTTTAATATTCTTTTGTTAGTAGAAATTCCTTACATGGACACTTTTGGCTTTTCCTAGCTTTTGAAGGTGTGGAGCCATTGCCCCAAACATCAGCCTTTTCATAACTTTAAAAAACAGAGACTATTTTGCATGAACTCTGTCCTACATAGGTCTTTCTGTTCTATAGGCATTTCTATTTTATATATAAATTATTTATGTGTAGCAATTTCTATGTATGTTTATACAGTACCAAAAGCAACAGAAGCTGATCTATAGGAGTAGTGTCACTGAGTGTTATGCTAGTCATGAAAACTTTTCTTTGGCTGAAGTCACATTAACACAGGGGATGTTGGGGATGGATTTTACTTTGGGCAAAAAATTCCTCTTCTATAAGTTTTAGAGTGCCAGCTTTTGATCTCTCAGAACAGATTGGGATACAGTATATCTTTTCATGTGTACAGGCTGAACAAGACTTTGCTAGTATAATGGCAAAAGAATCTCTTTTCCTTTCCTTTTTTCCTCAGTAATTTCTCATCTCATCTCAAAGATAGATGAAGAAAAAAAGTAATCTACCTACCTCTGTAGGTGGGGGGATTGCTAAAGTATAAGGTGGTAGTGTAAAAGCTGGTCTGGAATTTTATACATTAATCAGAGGTTGAAAATGCTGGAAAATATAGGATTTTAAAAATGCAGTTTTAGAAGTGACCTTCACTCAGTAAGCATGCTCTTTTTTGTTGTGGAAGATAAATAACCTGAGACAAGGAAACTCTCATCAAGTTGTACAGGGCAGTCATAGTGTTTGAACCTGTGACATGTCCTCAGAAGTGATACCACAATATTTTTACAGTCTTAAGAAATCATCACAATGAACTGCCACATTTAATATAAAACATTTCAATTGGTTCTAGTTCCAAGAGACTGATAGTGGGTAAAAGTTTGGAAGGTCAGTTTGAGCTAATACATGCCATATTTTGAATGTACATTAATTTGAAACAAAAAAGACTACTTTTTCACCCTATACAGCGTATGTGCAGACACACCAAAAAAATTAGTAGTCCACATTTCCTAGAAACACAGTATTTTTCTATAGGAATTTTTCTGTAGGCATAATTCATGTATTGTGACCTTTTTAGGGTGTCTCACACACCCCTAGTGATTTTGAAGACTAATTGTCAAGGATTTTTTCTGTTGCGATTGGTCTGAAATGTGAATACAATGGTCCTTTTTCACATATATTTTGTCATAAATATTAATGCGTTTTTAATAACTATTCAAAATGATGCAACATTTACTTTTGAAACCATTTCAACTCAGAATATAGTACGGAATTTTAGGATATTTAGGCACTATGTATTCTGAATTTGATAGTCTCTTTTCTAAATGAAAAATACTAACAAAGATATAGTTTTGCTGTAAAACAGAGTGTTCATCTTTTAAATTAGAAAGTGATGTTATTTGGAAATCAATAGTCATCATAGATGAGCCACTAGTAAGACGGCAAGGGTTGTATTCACTACTGTCTTTTCTACCAAGAGAATTAAATTCAAGCTTTGACTCATAATTTCAACTCAGACCCCCCTCTGGGCATCAATCACTGACCTGTTTTATCAACAATAACAAAACTCTGACAGTTTGAAGGTTGCATCTAAAAACACACATGGAAAACAGAGCTTTTTTAAAACCACTGACTTTCAAAACAGTTCTGTCCCTTGCATACAATCTTGATAAGGGAACTTTCCAAGGAAGAATTTGCTAGGTGGATGTTTGATGGCAACTTTGCCTTTTCTAATGAAAATTATGATCATCTTCAGTTTATTCCAAAATGCTATCTTCTGAAACAAAATATGTAAGTGAATGTTGTAAGTCTATTCTTTAGAAATAATGTTATGCTCAAGAAGATTTCTGAATACTCTAAATATGTCATTTGCTGACTGAGTTCCCTGTTTGTGGAAACTAAAAGCCACTGCTATTTGAGTTTGTCCAGTATGTATTTTCTCTTCATCATTCTGATAAACTACCTCCATTCTTTAAAGTTATTGCTATTTGAATGAATTTTTTTACCAGCTAGCAGGTAAACTGAGGTACACAAACTATTGACAAAAAGCGACCAATAATGATGATGCTGTAGTGGATATGGAGATTGTTAGATCCAGAGAAGCCATGAGAAAGTTCTTTAATTGATAGCTTTCCATAAATTTGAAAAGAATTTGTACATGTATCAGTGTCAGCTTCCTGAAAATTTTTTGACTGCCAGTGAACTGATTTGAACAATGAAAAGTCAAACCATCATGCCTTCTTTCAACCACTCATTGCTCTCTTACAGACCACAAGAATACCAAAGTTGTCAAATGAAGAATATTTGCCTTGTGATTTACCACTATACTGGATCCTTTCTTTCCTGTATGGAAATTTTCATAAGTGGTTTGGCAAACGCCTTTAAAATAACTGTGGTATTTGGCAGAAAAAAGTCTGCAGAGCTTGGGCCTCCTGTTTCCATTTTAGTTCAACAGACAGACTCCTCTTAGTGATATAAACCAAGTACAGAATTCATAGTCCAAAGCCATAAGTTATTAGCAACAAGTAGAGTAAAAAGGAGACATGTGGCTCAACCCACAGAAATTCATTAGACAATGGTTTTGAGAATGCCTGTTCCAAACAATTTGTCAAGTCAACTGTTCATTATCATGCAGCCTAATACTGACTGCGTATATATATAAATTTACACATCAGTAGCTATAAAAGTGTTTATATTTATCACATAGTGCTGTTCATTAGACATAGTGGAGTATGTGAACACACATGTTAGCAATTTATACCCACAAAAATCATTTAGTTGTTCACATGGTAGAGATCTGCGTACTATTAGTAAGAATCTAAATACACTCACTTTATCACTTTTTGAAAGGGCAGACTAAGGTCATAAGTGACAACTTCCTGAGCCTTATTTTCTTTTAATTTCAACTTATGTCATCAGAAAACATACTCAAAGTCAAGATTTTCAAGTGAAACGATAATTTCTTATTCATTAATGCTTAAAACTGCCTATAAGAGGTGAAGTAACATTTTGTGGTTACAGATGCAATCACATGCTGCCGCTATGGAGCTTAGTTCTGAAACACCTAGGTTCTCCCTCAGTGGGAATACTGATGAACAGTGTCTCCTGTACCAAGCAGTGGTGGCACAGACTACCATGATCTGTTTCCCCCAGAATATTTCCCCAGACACCCACGTTAGCAGCCTCTTTCCTGGAGACTGTGTAGAGATGGGTTCCTGAGTAAGAAATGAAACTGGGTAAGCACTGGACTGCTTTGTTTTTTGCATGCTTAATGGATTGATTTAGTAATGTAAAAAAATCACCTCTTGCCATATTTTACTGACAAAGTGTGAAAAGCACAAAGATGTTTTTAAAGATGGAAAAGTAACCTATGCTCATGACATCGCAAAATGTTGAAGGGCAAAATTAAACAAAAAATTCTTAGAGGTTGTCCTTGAGATGGTGACAGGCGCCATAGTATGAGCGAGCCATTAGGGCATCATTTTCAGCCAAATTGTCAGCACTGGTAGAGGTCCTGCAACCTTTATTACTGAGAGCTTGAAGAAAGGAATTTTGTACTATTTCCCATTGTGCTGAACAAGAATTTGCCTGGAAGCCTTGCTTGACAGATTGGCCCCTATTCCCACTGTGACTTGTGCTACTGTGAAACAAGAGTGTCTAATGCATGGGCCGTAATATAATGACAGGCTAGTTTCAGTTAGTCTGAAAAGTGATACACAGATGAAAGTATGGGCTCTGCTCCACCTTTCATGGCTTTTTGTATTTGCATTTGGAGCATACACGGGTGGGACCCCAGACAGAACTGACAGACAATTAAAAAGCCACTCAATACAAGGGAGTATATCTGTATGACACATGACCTCTGCTAGCAGACAGTGTTGTAGGACATAACCTGAAGTCTAAGAAGAATTATATTAAGCCCTGCCAACAGGTTAACATCTCTGCAGCAGGAACTTTGTTCTGTCTATGTCTTTCTTATCAAAACTTTAGGATTCTTTTTTCCTAAGAGAACCTAATCTTTCAGATTTGGGTCAGGAGGTATGATATGTAACACTAAGAAGTAAACACTATACAATTCTGGAGGGAAGTAGGGTACTTTTTTGGAATTTACTTAAAGGACTCTGGTACTATATGAACTCTAATAATGCAAGCATGGTGGACCCAAATTCTTCTTTAAAAGGGCAGTTTAGGAAAACAGTTTGAAGAAGATCTTTTTAGGTTTTTAGAGTTTCTAATGGCATAAAAATGACTCTGATTTTTAAGTGGACAGTGTTGTGTAGGGATTTATAATTGAGAAATAAATTTTAGGAATGTTCTCTTTTGCACCTACTGATCTTGACTTGTAAATTCTAGTAGAAATACTAGAGTGTGTCTCATTATTACTGTCTGTGTAAAATTTAAAGTATCTTAAAAAATCATTGTTACATAAAGAAGATGTTTATTTTGGCAAAATGAGTATATTTGAAATACTAAGACTGCTAGTTCATTTTGACCAAATGTTGAATACCCTCCTTTCTGAGCTCTAAGTTTTGTAATGCACAGGAGCACAGACAGATGCTATGTGGCTCTCTGCTGTTGGATTGCTAGTATATTTTTGTTGCATAAAGGGTATTGCTGAATAATGTTTTCAATGTTCTATGCCAAATGCGTTCTGAAGTAGTTGCAGTGTCATAGAACAGCTGGAAATTAGTGTTCAAGCTCAAATCTGTTTCCTCTGATACTCAGCTGCAAGGATGGTTTTAAGCAAACTTTGAAACTCTGAAACAAACTTTCTAAGTATTTAAGAGGTGTATGTTCAACTACAGAAAATGAAGTGAAAAGTGACTAAACGCTTGGAAAATATTCTGTTACTGATTCTACTTGAACAGAACTAAAAGACAAAACGCTTGAATTGTCATTAAATCTTTTGTACCAAAGAGAAGAAAACATCTTGTATATGTATCCATTGAATTTGAATGTTCTTTTTGTTGTTGTTGTTTGTTTGTTTGTGAATCTGTTGTCCAAATGGAGAATGGGACACTGGAATAACTGGCATGGTTTTGATATTTGGTGACTCCCATAACCCCATTTTGGATGTTCTAGAGCTGCATTCAAATTAAATGAGGATGAGTTGCAACAGAACTGTGAAATAATAATTTTCCAGGGTTTTAGTATATTTTGTTAATTTCTGTGGAATTTTTGTTGTTATTATTCATTTGTTCATTTTATGGCTTAATTTCAATTTATGAAAAGCTTTGTTGAAAAATCACAGAATCGCAGAATCACAGAATTGTAGGGGTTGGAAGGGATCTCCAGAGATCTTCGAGTCCAACCCCCCTGCCAAAGCAGGTTCCCTATATCAGGTCACACAGGTAGGCATCCAGGCAGGTCTTGAACATCTCCAGAGAAGGAGACTCCACCACCTCCCTGGGCAGCCTGTTCCAGTGCTCCGTCACCTCACTGTAAAGAAGTTCTTGTGCACATTTGTGCGGAACTTCCTATGCTGCAGTTTCCAGCCGTTTCCCCTTGTCCTGTCTCCACTCACCACTGAAAAGAGTCCGGCCTCACCATTCTGCCCCCCACACCTTAGATACTTATAGACCTGGATCAGGTCCCCTCTCAGTCTTCTTTTCTCGAGGATGAACAGACCCAGTTCACTTATCCTTTCTTCATAGGAGAGATGCTCCAGGCCCTTCACCATCTTTGTGGGAAAAAGTAAATAAGAAAAAAGTGCAGAAAGAAATGAATCACTATTTCAATCTCCAAATATGAAAACCAAACAATAGAAATAAGATTTGTTTTTGAAATGCAACAGTTTTTAATTTGCAAAACCTGTTGAATAAATTAATGTTGAATGAGAATTATTACAGACCTGTCCAAGACCATTTGCTGTATTTACTCTTACTCTCCTTTTCTGAGCACCTACATTTGAATATGAAGTGTATGTGAATGATGTAACTTAAATGAGTTGGGAGAAACAAGAAAGAAGGAAGGAAGAAACAGACTGCATAAAATCAAGAAGTATGTTGTAGCGATTTAACCTGGCAGGTGGTTCAGTACCACATAGTTGTTTCCTCATTTTTCCTCTTCCAAATGAATGGGGGAGAGAATTGGGAAAAATAAGTAGAACTTTTGGGTTGAGATGAAACTATTTCCTAAGAGAGATAAAAGGAAAATAGACACGACTATACAAGTAGATATATATATATGAGTGTATGTAACAAGTAACGCACAAGCAATTGCTCACTACTAGTCTACTGATGCCCAGCTGGCCCCCTAAGTAGCAGATTAGGGCAAGATGAACTCCAATCTCCTTCAAAACCCCTTCCACTTGATGTCATACGGTATGGAATATTCCCTCGGTCAGGTTAAGTCAGTTGTCCTAATTCTATTCCTTCTCAGCTCCTTGGGCCTTTCGCTGAGAATGGCCTTGGCTCTGTACAACACTGCTTAGCAGCAACTATGGACATCAGTGTGTTATCAACATTATTTTTCTCCTAGAACCAAAACATAGTATCATATGTGACACTAAAGAAAACAATTCCACCCCAGCTGAAGCTAAGACAATGTACCTAATGCAAACAAGCAGTTTTTAGAGTTGGGCTGCACTGGGAAATGTAAGCAATTAGAATGAAAGATAAGTGGCTGCTACATTGTGTTTCACTGTCCTGGTGCCTGGAAGTTTGCACCTTTCTTTATAATTGACATGAGCATATAATCTTCTATACCCTCTTATGATTTGCTGCTTATGGGAACTTGCCTCCAAGGTATATGCAAAATGTATTCAAAGCAAAAATTGGATTGGGTTCTTCATAAATCCTAGTTACTGTTGATAGTTATTTCTTCTTAATTATTATTCAGTCATACTGTGACCTTTCAAGGAAATAATTACTCGGTGGAATAATTACCTGGGGAACCTGCTTCCAGAGGTTATCTTTAAAATAAATGCTAGCAGAGAAAGAGGCAGCATCTCATAGTATTTCTGGCATTTTACATTAAGCATTTGGAATTGGGTTTTAGAAGTTACCTTTATTATTCAAACTGTGATCATTCATGTTTCCTTGTGTCTTCAATCTAGCTTCACTTCAGATTGTAATGGAAACTACATTTCTGTTTTGGGAGTGGCAGGAAAAGTCAATACTGATAATTCTATTTTAAAATTAGAAGATTAAAAGGCAGGAGACAGGAATAACCCATTTTATTGATAACTAACTTATTTTGAAGCAAGGAGAAATCTAGTGAGGAGAACCATTTAAAAAAAAAAAACAAAAAAAAAGGCAGAGAGAAATTGTACTAGCAGTCTTATCTCTCTGTGAACCTGGGCTTCATGAAACTTCCACCTTGCTGTGAAATCACCACCTGGAAATTTGGGAATTAGAAATAAATAGGTATTATTTTTGAATTTATACTTCTCACAAGAATATTTCTACCTTTTTTAGTGCTAGTTTTGTAAACGACTAGGACAATGTTATGTTTCTCTAATCCACATTGAACACTTCATGGTGAATGAATGGAGAAAGAAATATTTGCTATACTAGTATTCAATTAAGAGACAACACTTTTCAGCAAACAAATCTTCACATAGTAGTAGAATAGTGAATAGCAAAAGAGTAATGAAAAAGATAATATGTAGTATTGTTTGCTTCAATGCCATACTGAGAAATATAAGATGAAGTTAATAGTACTGGCTTTTCCTTGGCTTAGACTATTTCAAAACTTATCCAAAAGAAAATCTACAGGGGATCATTAAAAGAGGAGAGCAAAAACTAGAGGAAACATTATGGCACATTAGAGCTTCTGTGGGAATTTTACTTGGTGAAATTACTTATATACCTCTACCTGGAAATTCCTCAGAGAATTTTATCAACATTTCTCTCTCCTTTCCTCGTCAAATGAAATCAAGATCAGTTCACAAAGCCTTCCATTACTTGACACAAGAAACAACTGTGTTGACATGATTAGCAATGTTTAGAACAACACCAGGTCTTGGAAGCTAGAGGGTCTACAGTCTAACATTATTCTGTTGAGCCATCAAGTTGCCCTTTATTTACCTTTCTGAGACAAAGTATCTCTTAAATTGAGTAATTGTCATTTTTCAGCTTTCAGTGAGGCCAGAAATCACTAAAGATCTCATTTAAACTTTCCGTTCTAGTTCTCAAGCAAATTTACAGCAGAGGTCAGTCCTTTTGCAAGAATTCTGGAGGGAATTCTTCATCATAACATATGTTTTTTTTTTTTTTCTTTTTTTTCCCCATTGTACTTTAAGCTATTTTCAATCTATTTTTCTTGTCATTGCACCCATCTTATTGTGACCTTCATAGGATAAAAGAACAGTCCTAACCATGCTTTTTCTCTGAGTATTGTGCTTCTCAGTATATTATGTAGTTAATATTGATTAAAAATCAGAGTGAACTCAATGAATGTCTTCTTACTCCTGTACCTCTCCATGACAGCCATTCTCACATTTTTATCCAGCTTGGAAATAGTACTATTTTTATATTTCTTCTACAGAAAGATTGTGAGTTCAGTTGAGTTTTACAGATATAGCAAAAACAGAAATAACCTGAACAATCTATCAAAGTACAAAATTTTGAAAGCTATTTTCTTCTCATTAAAAAGAGATCAATAAATGCGCATTAAACTAATTATCCTAACAATTGGATTTAGCATGGTAATAGGATCTGACAAAAGCTGTGGCAGTTGATCGTGTACGTTTTCAATCATTTAGATAAAGATTGAGTTACCATAAATAATTCTTTTCCCAAAATTAAAAAATGTTATATACTTAGTGTAAAATAGATGTTAAGCCCTAATAAATGAAATCTTAAACAATTATGTGAAGAAAATGGAAGTTGTGCATTCATAATATTCTGAAAAATATCCTGTTACAAAATCTTGTTAGTGATACATAAGGGAAAACAAAGTAGACATATTAAATGAGGCTTATGTTATTTTTAACATAATTTTATGTTAAATTTAATTTTAATTTTAGGCTTATGAAAGGAAACATCTAGCAGGTCTGGAGGCTGACAGTCAGTTTGAAAAGAAATTGGATATTTTGGTGAGGCTACACCTGAAGTATCGCATCCAGTTCTGCTCCTGCCTGCTCCAAAACAGATCTAGAATACTGGAAAGAGCTCAATCAAAATGATCAAGGCACTGAAGCACCTTTCTTTTGAGGAGAGTCTGAGAGAACTGAAAATGTTCAGCAGAGAAGAGGAAACTCAGAAAGGATATTATCAATGTATATAAATATCAGAAGGGAATGTGAAAAGACAGAACTATGCTCTTTTCAGTGGTGCTCAATGTCAGGACAACAGCCAATGGTCAAACGCTGAACACAGGAGGTTCTCTCTGAATATCAGGAAGCACTTCTTCACTGTGCAGCTGGTGGAACACCGGCTCCCAAGGAGTTTGCATCATCCTCTTCATTGGTAGTCTTCAAAATTTTGATGAGCAACATATTCTAGATATCGCTTCTTTCGCAAGAAGTTGGGCCAGATGACTGTCAGACGTCCCTTTCAACCTCAACTATTCTGTGATTCTGTGATATGGCAAAGGCAGATGCCTTTATTATGCACTCACTCCTTCTGCTAAGAACCTGAATAAGAGCTTCTCTCAGCACAAAAGAATGGTGTACACTTGACATCCAAGTTTTGCATTTGTTGTAGGGACTACCAAGTAAAGTGCGCAGTTTAACGTCACTTAAATGGTAGTCTAAACTTTCCCTCATTGCTGAACTGAGAAGGAGCTGAATCACAGCTCCATCCTCCCTTCTTGTTTTCAATTTGTATTGCATTTGTTCATGTAAGAACCTCATTCTTTAGCACTGAAATGAATGCAGGCCTCCTCTTTCACCTCTTCTTTTGACCTTCCATTGATGATGTGTAGCACAGAATAATTTTTGCAATACTTGTTCCAGCTTCAGATGCAATATAGACACACATACAAAGACAAAATTATACTATCTGATATAGAAAAACAGTAGATTTTATTTTATTTTTTAAGTGAAAGAAATTCTGGTAGGATCTTGAGTGTCAGTAGTTGTCATTTTCTTTAAAACTAATACAAAATATAAGAAAGTAGTTCAGCTTTGATTTCTGCATTGCAAAAAGACCAGATTTGTACCTGGTGCTGCTAAAACTCTACCTCCACCTCTTCCTCTGTCTTTTAGGAAGCCCTTTTTCTTCTCCAGTGCCACAATATCCTTTGTTGTCCTAGCACAGTTTCCTTCTTGATCAGACACAGCTGTAGGTGGCCTGAGTACATGAGGCTGCTCATTTCATTCACATGCTCAAAAGGACAAGGTAAGAGCAATACAAAGCACATGCATGACAGTCAGAAACATGATGATAAAATAAGAAAAATCAGAAGCAATCTGATGAATGAGGCTGTAGCTTTCACCCAAGGACTCACAACACTTTCTCAAGGCTAACTACTTAATTCTCACAGCTGCCTTGAGTTTGCAAATACTATAAACATATTTTAGAGGAAGACGTGAGTTCACTGAGCCATACTGTATTGTCAGGAGACCCCTCAGAGAAGAAGATTCCTCACAGGGTCTGTCAGGGTTACACCTGGCAGCCAGGACCCATCCTACTGCCTCAGCCAGGAGTGCGGTAGCCTGGGTACACCCCTGAAGAAGGGGACAGGCCAAGGCCAAGCTGGAGTGTGGACTTGTGGGTGTAGATAGGTAGCCCAAGGACTGCAGCCAGGTCCAGACAGGGCCACAGAATGGCAGGGCTGGACCTCAGGTCAGACCCACAGCACAGCCTCATCAGAGGCAGCTCTCGGGTCAGCCATTGTGCCCGCACAGGCACTTTGCAGTTAGGGGTTGCATCCGGCTTCGCTGGGGCTGAGCTATCCTTGAGTCCCAGCAGCCAGATCCCTGAGGTGTGTGCTCAGGGCCCTGTCATTCACTGCTGAGCTCCCCTGGGAACTGCTCAAATGTTGTCTACTTTTAAACCAAGAGACGCTCAGTGAAGGTGAAAACAGAAGTCAGGAAGGAAATAATGTTGTCAGTGCCTTTTAATCACCCTTGTGCTGCACCAAAAGTTATATCAGACAGTTCTGAGAGGCCTCAGAAACAATCCTCCCTGCACCAGCATCAGGATGGAGAATGTAAACCGCACACTCCTCACCATCAACAAGGACTTTGCAGGCTTCTCTTCCTGGCTTCAGCCTGTGTATGAAGAATGTTAAAGAGATGGAAAATTGCCAACCGTTTTAGGTAACAAATATCCAAAGACTACTGCCTTTTAGAGGGCATTGCTGGTGGGTACATCATTGTGTCAGAGCAAAAATCAATGCTAACTGATATGCTTAGTGATGACAACCTAGCATATCATGCTCTTTACATTATATCCAGCTATTTTTAGTTATTTTGCAAGCACATGCTTTAATAAAGTAGTATACTTAAAATGAATGCTGTCAACATTGTCTGTAGAAATAAACTTGAATTTTAAGTAAGTTTTCTTCTCATACATTTATGCTATAACTTGAATGACTTCTGCAAATATTTGTTCTCTATACATTTAATGATACAAAGTTTCATAGCCTTATTATGATTAAACAGAAGTAAAGTGAAAATTAAAATGTGAAATCATAAAGTAAGTGAGCTACTATGAAAGTAATGCTTCATGTTTTATTCTGTTGGCCCATGATGTCAGAGGCAGATGTTCATGATATGGCAGTAGAGGTTGAACTATTCCGCCAATATTTCATTTTCCATGAGGAAAAAATGGCACCCATTGACATTCATCAATGTTTGCTGAACATTTATGAAGACCAAACAGTGAGGCTATGGGCATTGTGCTTCAGCAGTGGCAACAGCAATGTGAAAGACAAACCGTATTTGATATGGCCATGTGTTACATCATGAAATGAAGATTCTCTATCAGCTCATTCACGTAAGTGGGTGGATTACAATCAAGGAACTGTGAATGGTGCTGAATATCAGCTTCAAAGCATTGGAAATGATGGCAGCAACATTGGAATATTCCAAAGTTGGTACTGGATGGTTTCCACAAATGCTTGCACAGGAACAGAAAGAACACTGTGTGCAAGTTTGTCAGGACCCAATGAATCAATATGAATTTGTAGGTGACAGTTTCCTGGATCACGTCATTACCAGTGACAAGAATTAGTGTCATCACTATGAGCCAGAATTAAAACAATAGTCCATGTGAATTACCTGTCAAAGAAAATGGTCAAAATGCAGTGGGTAAAGTTGTGTACATTTTTGGGGGGGATAGGAAAGGGGTGATGCTCTTGGGATTCCTGGAACATTGGCAAGTTATCAACTCTTCCTGCTACACTGAGACACTGACAAACCTGAAGGCTCAAACTTCCACAGTCAGGACAGTGAAGAAGACCACCTTTCTCTTGCAACATGATGACGAAAGCAGATTTGGTAACTTCTGACTTTAGTCTGCTCAAATCGATAAAAGATGGACTGTGTGGGCTGCATCATCATCACTGCAGCTGTGAAGCAGTGGGTCACCTCCACTGGTGCAGATTTTTACAAGCATGGCATGCAGACTCTCGTTCATCACTAGCAAAAATGCATAGCTAAAGGTGGTGACTATATTGAAAATGAGTGCCTTACAGCTTGACAATTTGATCTATCAAATAATGCTATTGTGCTCTTTGTTGTAGTTTCGATGGAATTAAATAGGAGGCATTACTTTCAGAGAAACCTACATAATTTTATCTTTACTCACTCAATATAATGCCATAATCTTGTATGTCTTGTAGGTATTACACTAATCCTGGGCTCTCTTTCTAGTGAAACTACAGACAAAATATGTGTACAGCTCTAAAAATAGCTCACTTAGCAGCTCATAGGCTGCTTAACAAAGCCTGTTTCATATTTGATAACATCAAAACTATGCAGTCTATGAGCTCTAAAATTTTCATTTTGTGTTCTGGAAAATGTGTTATGGCTATAGCATAGTGAGGATTTTTTGTAATAACAGTGTTCTTGCAAGGTGCTATACAGTCTTCAGTTTGTTTCAGGCACTTTGAACAGACAAATCACCACACTGAAATATTTATGTCATCCAAGCTACAGGGGTGCCACGTGAAGCAGAGAAAATATCAGGTCAGGTGCTTGCAGCAAAGAAAATACATGTCCACTCTGGATGGTGTTAACTACATACTACTTTGTTAAGAGGGGTTGGGGTTGTGCTCTGGGGTGATCCCTGAAGTGGAGATTGTTGTGTCAGATAAAAGCAATATAGCTTTACAGGAAAATATGTGTGATTTTGAGTAACTATGATAACTACAGGGATCTGTATTTCTGGTCATATTTGTATGCATAACAGGCATTTTCATTCACTGAAATTGTCAGTTAACATTTAATATTTCTGGCATTTTCAGCCATAGCACACTTAGAACTTCTGAGGACTCCCACTATCAAACTGATATAATGCACCAAGAGGCACGTCCTGCTTGACCCAACATTGTTGCTTTTTATGGTGGTATAACTGCATCAGTGGAGAAGGGAAAAGCCACTGATGTCATCTATCCGGACTTCGGCAAGGCCTTTGATATGGCCCCTCATAACATCCTTCTCTCCAAATGGAAAGATATGGATTTGGTGGGTGGACAATTCAATGGACAAGGAACAAGTTCTGAGGTCATACCCAGTGAGTAGTGGTCAGAGGCTCAACGTCCAGATGGAGATTACTGATGAGTGATGTGCCTCATTGCTCTATACTGGAACTAATGCTCTTTAACATCTTGTCAGGGGTTTACAAGCCAATCTTGTGTGGCCGGCTGGTTGAGGGAGATTCTGTCCCTCTGTTCTATGCTGGTGAGACCTTACCCAGAGTACTGTGTCCAGATGTGAAGTCTTCAGTATAGGAAAGATGTGGAACTGTTAGAGAGCATCCAGAGGAAGGCCACATAAATGATCCAATGGATGGAACTCATCCTCTGTGAGGAGAGGCTGAGAGATCTGGGGCTGTTCAGACTGGAGAAAACTATGGGGAAACCTGATAAAGATATTTTAATATCTAAAGGGCATCTATGAGAAGGAAAGGGCAGACTCCTTAGCAAGCTTTGCTGTGATAAAGCAAAGGGAAATGGTTTCAAACTAAAAAATGGGAGGATTTAGATTGAACATAAGGAAGAAGACTTTTATGATAAAAGTGGTGAGATACTGGCACGGGTAGCCCAGAGATGTGGTGGATGTCCCATTCTTGAAGACACTATAGGTCAAGCTGAAGTGGGCTCTGAGCAACCTAATCTAGCTGTAGATGTCCCCATTCATTGTGGGACAGTTGGACTAGATGATCTTTAAAGGACACTTCCAATTCAAAGGTTCTATGATTCTCTCTTCTGTGTGCCAGAAGTCATGACTACTAGGGGCAATTCCAGATGCCTGTGCATCCTACCAAGGACTAAGTCAAATATTGATATTCTTATGGCATCTCACGCAGAAACAAATTTATATTATCTCAGAGCTGAGATTACAGTCTATCAAGAACTTTCACTGACCCTGTTAGACACTAAGGAAAAATCCAGCAAGAGGACAGCTAAGAGTGAAGCTTATGGTAAATTTGGGCAGGGTAGGAAGATATGAAAGAAACTTCACAGAGTGGAAAGAAATCTGAGAAGGCTTTTTACAGGGCATTGTGATTGTGTTAAAGACATGAGAGAAAACAACAAGAATCCTAAGCACAAACAAAGAAGGAAGATGCTTGTAAAGTTTCTCTTGCATGGAGTCTACATGACAGAGCACCATCATTTTTCATTTAATGCAAATCACTTCTTTGTGTGCTTTGCCTTTGCAAAAGTCTTTGGTTTATGTGGCAAGGTATTGGGTTGTGGGGTTGGAGGTGGGCTTATAGGAGTTGTTTCTGTAAGAAAAGCCTGGAAGATGCTGCACTTTCTATCAGTATACTCAGAAATCTTCCTTTATTAATAAGATTGCCTGGTACAAAAGTGATGTTTTCATTGTTCTTTCTTTTTCTATCTTTATGTCGGAAACCTTCTCAGAAAGCCTCACCCTAAGGAAATGGTTGATTATGATGTCCTTGTCCATAAAGGAGGCAAGATAGAAGCACAGAAATGCTTGTAACCCTCATCGGATATATCTTCTGTTTGTCTTTCTCCAAAATGAATTCTACTGCAGTACCGTCAACTTTAGAATGCATCTAACAGAATGTATATATCTTCATCTAACAGATTAAGTAACAAAAAAAAAAAAAAGAAATGGAAACAAACAAAGCATAGAGACAGCTGGCTTTTATTCTATTCTCTCTTTCATTGCATTTATTAAGAATTCTGGATATAAGAAAGTATTTTATACCAATTTTATTTGCACTCCATGGCCACTGTTATGAAGATATATATTGTAAACTCTTAATTTCTTATTTATGTATTTAATCTTTGATAATGAATCTGTGTCTGCTCTTTGATATGAATGAAACTGACTTCTTGTTTACTGAATGATTGATGGTGGTAGATGAATCCAACTTTACTTTTTCTACAAGGAACAATGAGGTATTTTTTTTTCTTTCCATTTTACATTCAATAAAATTTCAGACATAAAAGCAAAGTTTAATGAGTAACAGAATATTATTTGTCTTTGTTTGGCAATGATTGCATTTTTCAAATTGTAGTACCTGCGTGTAGTGTCACAGAATATGTTCTTCTGGCTTCCTAATTAAAAAATCATCAAGTTCAGACAGTGTCCAACAAATTCTTATATTGACATTTTATTAATTTGTTAATTAGCAGCAAATAGGGAGGTGAAACAGACAGTGATTCAGCTCTTTGGCTGCTACAAGATAGAATAACTTTCCATCAGTCCATACTCTCTTGAAATCTGGCACAGATAAATGAGTAGAAAACCAGGAATATTTAAAGTTTATATTGGTGTTCATAATATGTTCAATTTTGAAAGGTCACATCTTCATATAGATCTGCATTTATGAAAATTCAGTGTGCCTGAAATACTTTGGATGAAGAAGGGTGGGTTGACAGGCCTGATGAGATTGGAATGGATTCAGAAAGGCAGAGCTATATCCTCAAAAATTCACAGGTGAGACATCTAACTCATTGATCTTGACGAGAAAAATGAATCTATAAATGAAAATGAAAAATTCATCTATGATGTATTTGACTTAGCCGACATGGTTTGGGTAGGTCATGGGACACTGCAGGAGCAATGTGTGGGATATGTTTATGAACTTCTCTGTACCAGTCACAGCCAGCTCCATATGGCTCAGCCATGGGTGGGAGCATTTCATTAGGCACTAAAACTTCAGCCAGTCCTCTTATCAGAAATATTTGTGAGAGACTGAAGCTGCATGGCTGGGAGGAGTCAAAAAAGGAGGGATTAGAAGGAATAAAGAAGTAGTCAGATGAGGATGTAAGGAGACATGATAAAGAGGTATAAACAGACACACAAGAAGATATTCTTGAAGATAAATATTGTAGGGGAGCTGTTAGGTCCTGGCTTGAACTGGTGATTGAGCACCTGGTGAAGGGATGTGGTTAGCTGAGTGAGCACTGCTCTCCACATAACCAGGAGTGTTGCCACTCTGGACTCATATAAGAGCTAGCCACAGAAGGGAGAGTTTCTCCTGGATCTAGGCTGATTCCTGAGTAGGAGTGCTACATATTCAGAAAGCTCCTTCAGCAGCTGAGAGTTCAAATCTTCTTTATATATGTATATAAATATATATATTTATATATATATGTATATATACATACACACAGCTGTCAGCCAACTTGTAAATACTTTGCCTAATATTGCCAAGAGCCTCTCAGAAGTAATTTTCCTTCTTTTATAGTGGAACAAATGTGAAGAGATCCATTTGGAGAAAAAATGGAGGAGTTATGTTGAAGGTAGCATTACGAGTAATACATCTGGAGGTGCTCTCTTGGGATGAATTGCTTGCTGCTGGAGAATGATCCATCTGAGGGGACTGTGGCTTGTAGAGATCAAGGCACATCTGATGCAAGGGGACTATAGCCTGTAGAAGACCCTCTGTGGATGTTCTTGTCCACAGCAATCTTCAGGCTAATGAGGGATATAAAGAAGGTTTGGAATTTTTTTTCCCTAAGGTGAAAGATGAACTGATCTATCCACAACTATTACTTGAGAGTATTTTGAAGTTCTTAAAAAAACCTGCTCTTATGAGTAAAGTGTTTTCTAGTCAAAATATTCAATCTTATAGATGTACTTCTCCAAAAAAAGAGGCAGTTGAAATAATCTGAAGTATTAAAGATGTGGGAGAAGTTATCAAGTGGTTTCATAAACCCAGTTTTCAGTTAAGAAAAAAAAAAGGTTTTTTTTTTAATGCAAGTGATGATAAAATTCTCACAGTATTTGTAATGAACAGCTTTTTGATAACTAAAAGAAGATTGTCCTTCTTTAAAAAAAGAAAATGATTCAAAACAGAAAACAATTTAGAACATCTTTAGAATATTTAACGAGAAGTAAAGAACAAGAAAAATGGCAGTTGTGGATCAGATGTTCTGTTGTTACACAGATGCTAGGGTTAAGAATACCTTTTAGTTTGTTTTTTTTTGGAGAACTACTGGCATTTTGAGGCAATACAGGGGTCTAATCTCAGTCTCTCTCAATAGTCATATCTTTACAACCAATCCTTTGATTGACATTTATGTTCGACTTTCCTTTTAGATAGATGCTAATAAGTATCGTACAGTTTATTGACAACATCCATTGTAGACTACTGGACTGAGATTAATAAATGAAGGAAGAGTACATTCAGAAATGTGCAGAGATGTATTTAGTTGAATGTTGACTGATGCAGTGTTCATGAAGATGTGCTATTGTTAGTATATTTAGGCATTATGTGACATAAACAAGAGAAATAACTGACAAGAAGGAATCTCAAAATTGTAATTAAAATTTCTTTTTCTTGACATCAAATAAAAATGAAATATCAAGTTACGAGTTGTGCAGTGATTTTCTTTTTTTTTCTTTTCTTTTTTTTTTTTTTTCCTCAAGGAAGAAAAATCTCTTGATCTATTAATTCCACCAGTAATCTTTCAAATTTCTATACTCCATGCTCTGAGTTATTGTCTTCAGGACACATTTAATGCTACAAAGCTAGTTTTCTGTGTTTGTTGGATGGTGAAGATAGGGTCAGTGCTGGGCAGAACATGGATGTTATTCCTGTAAGTGGAAAAATCATACAGGAAAATGGGAGTTTCAGTGTAAAAACATAATGTGAAGAGATTGACAGAAAATCTATATTTCTTTCCATTCTGCTCATTTAAAAATACTGGGATCTGATATTCAGAGGTATCAGATGTGTGCAACTTCATTTGTCTTTTTCAAGTAATAACGAAATATTTTGCAGAACAAATTTTGAAACAAATATTTCCGCTGATTTGTAGGGAGACTATTAAAAAGAACTGGCTAATTTTGATACAGATAGTTTATTAATTCTGCTTGTCTAGAGGAGTCAGATCTTGGATAACATAACTAGTATGGAGCCTGTGTTGTGAAAATATTTCTTCCATAGAATCCCTCAGACAAAATTATTCTTATTTCCAGCTGCAATTTATATGCAGCATACAAAAACAGAAGTAAAGAAATCCCAATTTCAAACTGCTACACTATACATGTCACAGTAAAATCATTTTTATAGGTGTTTGATACTAAAATATATCTACAGGTCTGCTTGAAATCTGTAGTTTTCAAGAGCAACAGTAATCAGTTATGACCAGACATTGGAAAAGGCCTGGAGACAGCAGCCTCAAAATGCTGCTTGCTCTCCTCATAGGACAACTGTGAATGTAGAATTAGTGAATAATATTCGCAAAACACTTTGAGATCCTCACATAAAAGGAACAGCATTTCAAAGTATTTATTTTCACCAGTAGGGAATATTTGTGACTTCAGTTTCAGTGTCCACATCTTTTAGACTCCCATATATTTCCAGAAAACAATTATATCTCAGTAGGTATTTCCTGAAATAATCTTATAAATGAGTAAGAAAAAATAAAATGATCTTGACTAGTTGTATATAAACCAGGTCTTTCTATCTGTGACGATGATATTGTATAGTAATAGAGAAAAAAGCTGGAGTACAGATTGAGTAATCTTTAGAAACCAATTAAGTAAATTTTGTCAAACTAGAGGCCCTCTCCTACTGGGAGAGCTAATAGTTTTATTTCAAATACAAAGTTACAGCTTAGTGTAGGGCCTCTGCAAGCCATCCAGTTCTTGTTGAAATAACCTACTTATAAAATGCCAGGATTGTTTTGTTTCTCTTTCTAGTTTTGTTTCACTAATATTTTATTTTAGTCAAAATTTTGCTTGGCTAACATGACAATGTGTGTGTGTTTAATTTCTCCAGCACTGTAGATATAAACTTTCTCCCAGCTAATATCACAAAATGTAACAAGGAGTTAAGTTGGAGTCACAAAGTCTGCAGTTCGTAACTTGACATCCTGTCTTTGCAGCGTCCACTCTGCAGCTGACACAAAGCTCTATTTAATGTGCTGCCAATCACTCCTACTCAAGTACAGTACCGTAAATCTTTGAATACTCTTTCAAAATGATTTTATTTATACCTTTTTCTATTTAATCTGGTTTTCTCTCCTCATATAGGGGAGAGGTGTAAATCCAAACAGAGTTGCCAGCAATGACCCCAACAAAAAAATTACCCTTTAAATTGTTTTCAACATCTCTCATAGAGTTATTGTAACTAGCTTTCTTAAGTATAAGAAACAAGCTATGAAGTCTCCATGTAAGCTTCAAATAATCAGAAATGTACTGTTAAATGTATTTATTTGCTGCATATTTTAAGGACTGAGGTTCACAGATCATTACTGAGCTGTACATAATAGAATAAATAACTGAGGTATATTTGCTTATTCATCTGATAGCTTAGCTAGAACTTTTTGTTACTCCATCTCAGTTGTCCCTTAATGATGGTTCAGTTTTGCCTGTACCCACACGGATTATTTACTTGATTCAGTTTTGCTCATGTCTGGTTCTTCTAATTCCTCCCTCATCATTTTGTGACCCACTCACATAACCTTTAATATAATGCTTTTCTCAGCTTATCGTCTTCAACTGCTCTGTGCCTTCCTACAAGCTCTCATCTTCCTTCTGCTCCTCAGATCTGTATTTGCCCTAGACAAAAAACTCTTATCCATTAGAACTGGACCCTCATGAACAACCTGAGCTGTAATAGCACCATTTGTCATACCCTTTCATTCCCATACTGCTTCCTATACACCCCCTCTAATCTCTTTCTCTTCTCCTCCCATGGTGGCATTTTACAGTATGGTGCCACACTGCTTCACTAAATGCCTTCTATAATCCCAAACTCTGCAGTATTATATATTTACAAGTTTATCTTGATGGAACTAGCTGATTTTCTTCCTCTTGCAAGCATGTCTTCCCTTGCTTTATCATGAAATCATAGAATGGCTCAAGTTGGAGGGGACCTTAAAGATCATCTAGTTCCAGCCTCCCTGCCATGGATGGAGCTGCCAATCACTAGTTCAGGCTGCCCAGCTTGGCTTTGAATGCCTCCAGACATGGGATGGCCATAGCCTCTCTGGGCAGCCTGTGCCAGTGCCTCATCACCCTCTGAGTAAAAAATATCCCTCTAATAGCTAACTAAAATCACGTCTCTTTTAGTTTAAATCTATTCTCTCTTGTTCTGTCACTATCAGACTATGTAAAAAGTCAGTCCTCCTCCTACCTGTAAGCTCCTTTCAAGTACTAGAAAGCCATAATGAGATTTCCCCAGAGCCCTCTCTTCTCCAAGAAGAAGTCCAACTTCTTCAACCTGTCTTCATAGTAGAGGTGCTCCAGCCCTTTCATCGTCTTCATGGTCTCTGGACCTGCTCTAATAGCTCCTCATCCTTCCTGTGCTAGGGTTTCCAAGTTTGGACTCAGAACTCCAGATGCAACCTTACAAGGGCAGAAGGGATAGGATAATAATCTCTTTTTCCATGCTGGTCAATCCTTTTTTTGATGCAGCCTGGGATACTGTTGGCCTTCTGGGCTATGAAAGAGCACAGCTGGCTCGTGTGCTCTTGAAGCCCAGAAGGCGAACAGTATCCCAGGCTCTATCAAAACAGGAGTTCATTTTTATCCTGGCTTTCATTTTTCCTTTTTATTGGTTTTCTACTGGTTGAGCCTTGTCTTCTGTTTGCTTTTCAGTGACAGTAATGGTAGCTGAGGCAAGGACCTGCTCCTTTCTATGACAGTGATGCTCTTTGTGATTCTTCATCCCAGGGATTTGACATCCTGTGAGTTAAATCCCAACGAGGAATGGAAATGAAGTAGAAGCAACAAACACAGGAGTTGATATGGATGCTAACATTCCTTCTTTTACAAATGTTCTAAACCACAGACTCTAAAACAAAAAGCAATTATGCAATATCTTGTTTGGCAAGCAAACCCTGTTTCCTTATGACCAGAATAAATACTGGCTTTCCTCTCTGTTGTCTTCTTGTTAATTACAACCTGCCAGCTCCAGGTCAACCCGTTGGGGGTGAAATGCTAAAATTTTTCTTCCTTTTTCAGCCTCAATTATTTTTTACATCTTTTTTTCTTCCCCCTCAGTCAAGAAGTCAAAAAATGTGTACATTGTGAGAGGAGTGTTCACAGTCAAAATTTGTCTTCACTTGGACAAGTCTTTACCAGCCATTTTTCAAGATTTTAAAATATTTGTTTGTGCTATGTTTACTATGTTAGTCCTCATAATTTTACGTAAAAAACAAACAAACAAAACAAAACAAAAAACCCTACATTCTCAACAAAAATCAATATCTTTTGATTTCTCATGATGATCTATTTTGCTAGAATACTTTTAAAGGACTTGCTAGTGCATCCATGTTATCTTGCTGCTTCCTTATGATATGTCAGCTTTGTGTTTTCTTTCGTATGATTTTTTCATATTGCAGTAGGCCCATAAATTCTCTGGAGCATGAATTGTCTTTCTGTTTTGTGTCTGTAAAATGCATAACCATAGTTTGTGGGCAACTAATGTTGCACAGATATGATAGTAGTGATGGGAGCAGCAAAAGAAGTAACAATATCATCTTAGACCTAGTGATTTCAGAGCTGGTTCTAGATGATGATACTAATTATGCTGCTGACAGATAGGTACAGAGTAAGAGTTGCTAACTACATGTTTAAACACAAACAGCATTTTGCAGCTGGAATCTGTACACTAGATGTTTCTGTAGCAAGTCAGAATCTGATGAGGGTATTTTTGTCCATGAGGAAAGAGTAGTAAGATTCCTCAGCAAGTGGTGGTATTGGTGCTGAAGTGATAGACTTTTGATTGGCAGTGAAGATGTCAAGAAATTTTCCATTTCTAGGTGCCTTCATGACATACGGCTAAATGAAACTGCATATGAAGTTATGATGATTAAACACATAATAGACACATTATCTTGCTAGGTGAAGAACAGCAAGACGATGAACAATGCATTGAATTTGATTAGAATAAAAATTGATTAGGGGCCACCGTACCATTTAGCATTCCTTCAGTGATATGACTGCACCTGATTAATGTAGTTTTGATTGGTTGAATGTGGGAGTAGGGGACTGCTGAATTATTGTAGTATTCTTGCATGAGATGAAAAGAGGTTGTTTATTATTTATTTAATTATTTATTCATTAATAATGTGCTTTAAAATATTATTCTTAAAATGTTGTCATTCACAATGGGAATTCCATGTACTTACGTGCACCCATTAAAAATTGTATTAGCATTTCATGCTCAAACAAAATAATGTAAAAATTATTTAAAGGCTATCACCACTATTATAAGTATGTATAAAGAAGTAAAGAAAACGTAATGTTATTTTGGTTCTATAACGCTCATTTTTTTCCTTGACAGGCTCTCAACTTCACTAAAAGTCTCTTGGTTAAGCAGAGAATCTAATAAGGTGTCTGAATGCGCATTTTAGCAATAGATGGTGTTTGATGGTAGATTACTACTTTCAGATTTTGAAGGTACATCATAGTAAAACTGCCTTAATGGTTATGACTCTGTGTTGTTCATTAGCTGGAATCAAATTTGCTGTTGAAGTAAATGCTCGGGTATCTCCAGCCTAGGACCTGTTCTGTCTGTTACTTTTGCCTGAACTGAAGTTCACTATATTAATTTGGTGGCACAAGAGCAATGAGTCAGGTTTTCCTTGATCTTGCTATGTACTAAAAAAACAGTATAAAGTTTCATTTTGTATTTGGAAGAAGGCTGAGGGCAAGATCTCTAAGACATGATGTAAATAATTAATCTAATCTTTTCTTAGTATGACTTGATGATATTTGAAGATATCTTAAGAAAAGTGATCTGTTTTTTTATGTGGCTTGGTTACAGACCGTCTCACAAGCTTTCTCAAAGTGCTGGAGAGAGCAAATCTTTTGCTCAAATTCCTTATTGGGGATGTTTTCTTTTCTACTGGATTCATACATTACATGATTATTACCATTATATTTCTATGTCTGTTATCAAATTTGAATGATCATTTTTCTGTTCTTCAATATATAGCTTCTAAGGATGTGCAAAAGATTCAATTAACACTGGAGGGCATATCATAGTTTATAGAGGGTGGTAGATGAGAAAGTAAAAAGACTTGTCATCTGTAATGAAAGCCACTGCAGTATTCCATTCTACAGATTAATTGACTTTATTTTTTTGTATGGTAATTTCAAAGTGCTGTAAGAAAAAGTTGTGTCTAGGACTCTGATTTTTTTTTCTTTCTAATACCACTTCTACCTGTGCTTTCTGCTAGTAATGTGGGCACATGGAGATGATATTTTATTGTTACTGGAAGGTAATAATTCATCAATGCTAAATTCCTGTTAAACTGGTTTCCAGGAAAGAGAATAAAATCAAAATACTTGAAGAAAACTAAACTTCATAAATTACACACATACACACAAAATTCAGAAAGACCCAATTCTCACCTTCATTTGTCATTTTTGATGGTCTGGATTTCTATTTATCATTCATTCCCATCTACAACTAACAGATAATTTTTGGTTCCAAAATCAGCAATGCTGAAGAGCAAGAGCAATTACAGTTGCATTGAAGAGACTTGCTTCTGTCCATTTAAAGCTGAAATAGATAGTTTCAGAAGCAGACTTACCTATCCAGATTTAGAGGTCAGCAGTATAAAGGGCTGAAATAATTCTGTCCCAGGTAGCAGAGAAATGTCAGCCAGTCTATATTTAGATGTGATCTGTAGTAGTGTTAATAATTCTATTAGTTCTTTCTCTCCTCTCATTTTTCTGCTCCCCAAACATACAATTATTCAGTGGCAAAAATGAGCAACATTCACAGATGACAGTAGTAAGTTAATTTTTTTGTCTTACAAACTTACTAGTTTTGAACCATTAAAAAAAGGGGGATAGAGTCTCTGTGTTCCAGTGAGATATGAAGTAATTGCTTCCCATGCATCCCCAATTACTGAAATTGAAACTATGACATTTTTCTGCCTAGGGAGACCTAGAGAGATTTACCTGGCACTGTTGTTTTTTTTAAAATTATTATTAGTATTTTATTTTTTAAAATTATTATTATCACCGTATCAAACTTCTCTCAGTAAATCTTTTTATCATATAGAATAAAATTAATGCATCATCTTGGACTTTATGAGACACCTCATATAATGTTGCTTATGAAATTATAAATTCATCAAAGACCTCTTTTGCTCTCTTCATCAGTGTTCTGCAAAATACCATTTTTCAGTCTGATGTGTTTTGGAGATATGTCCAATTATGGTTTATATTGTTATATTTTGATTTTATGCCTTTTACATTACTTTCATCTCTCTCATTCTGTATAAAATTATTTTTTATCAGTACAAAGTTGCAAGAAGGTAAAAAAAAAAGTAGAATATACGTATATAAAAGCATATAAATTCTTAGATAATAATTTAAACTTCAAATATAGGAAAACAAGCTAGTGTCAAATAAATGTTTTATAGAATTTATTTATTGTTTCATGATGGATTGACAAGCAATTTAATGTGCTTCAGAAACAGATAGTTGGAAAAGGACGTCAAAAAGAGTCCATTTTAACAATTTAAAATGAAAGACTTTTCTTGTCCAGCTCTTCATGTGAACTCAAATTAGCATTCTGTGTTCATCTTGAGCTTGGATAGATTTGAAGCCTTTCATGTCTAAAACCGCATGATCAAGGGCAAAATCTTTTGCTATCACTGGAATCTGGAGGGGGAAACAAGACATGCACACGTGGCTTTATCACTGTGTGTTTTACTGCAGAGACCATGAAAAAAAAAATCCCCATTGTGTTATATTTAATTAAAGCACACTGCCCCCTTTTGAATTTCTTTTTAACAAAAAATAAGCCCTTCCTCATTAAAGATGTAGAGACCTATGGTACATAGTCTCTTATCACAATGCTAGTTTTAACTGTACTTTAAACAGCTTACAAATGACAGATTCTATAGAAAATAATTTGATAGCACCATCACTAATTCTATTGAAGAAACCTTGCCTGTCTCTGAATCATGTCGGAATATTGTCCTTCATGAAATATTATTTCCTGGATTTTCACCAGCAGGCAAAATATATGGGAATTACAGTGCAACACTATTGCATCTCTTTTTTTTAAGGTTTCATCCAGTGCTTCTCATTTTTTTGAATTCTTCACTGAAATTTCATATGAAGACAAAAGAATTACATACTTTATTAAATACATTAAGCTGATCACCTACTTGAAATTGCATGTATATTTGGCCTGATGCTAAGGAAATCTGGTCAGGACTTCTTTGAAAGATTAGTTTGAATTTAGTGTCTGATGCCCATGTCTAATTAAAGTGAAACAGGAAAACGAAAATTAAAAAAAGGTGATAGAAGAAACAAAAATGTATTGCAGAAGTAAGAAAAAATGTGGAGAAATCAAACAACAGTGAAGAAAAATGCTATTTATACCATATACACTCTGGAAAGCAACTTCTAAAGTATATGTGTAAGTAATTCTGTGTACAGGCACACATAAAAGAAGTCAGGTCCTTGTATCTTAATATGTACCCATAAAAGATTGATCTTTATGGAAAACAAATAAATAATTAAAAGCAACCTGAAGCATGCATATGTAAAGAATAGTAAGAAGTAGAAAGAAAACGTAAAAAATGTAAAGAATAAACTTTCACAGGCAACTTAGATTTATATTTGAAGGAAAAATAGAGCAGTAAACTGACATAATTTTGAGAATGAAAAATATTTTCCAGACATTTCAGAAGGTGCACTTTAGGGAATTCATACTTTACTGCAGAGAAATGATGCTTAAGAATTTTAGCAAAATTTAGGAAGGCTTTCAACAACTTCTGATTTTCCTGCTGGTGTAGGTCAAGCAATAGAAAAAAATCTAGGCTAAAATTTTGAGTATCTTTTGAGCAAATATTGAAAAGTAATTTCTTACTCTTAAGAAGTCACCTGGATCTTAGCCTTTGATTTTGATCTTTTTTACACTACTTGGCAAGTGATCATGATTGAGTTATATAGTTTTTTTTTGCAGAAAGCTAATTATAGCATGAGTGCTCGACAGAAGTGGGAAAAACATATCTTATTGCATTTTGCAGGCAATTAGAACAGAAACTTATTAATAACAACTTTTATCCTCCCAAACGGAAATAGTAGAACTAATTCTGAATATGCGGTATCATTCAGATTTTAAGTAAGACAATTTATTTTAAAATAATAAGAATTTTAAATAAGTGGACATGATCTAACGTGCACTTATAAAAATACTTCCTATGAATTATTCACCAAAAGAAGGTGGCACAAAGTTTGTTTACAGGGGTCTAAAAGTTTCAAGACAAATCTGCAGACCCCTCCTAACACCCTTATGTCAGCATCCATAGACATTGTGAATTTTCCTCTACCAGACCCTTTGTCTGTAGACATGGATCTATAATTCATGCTTTGAAACATAGGACTTTCATGCATTGTGCTTCATTAATCTTATGTTGAACTTTACAACAATTGTGAACTTTGTAGGGGCTATTTTTTTGGATAGCTCTTTTACAGTTCTGACCTGGTCTTTTAATCTTTGGGGCTTCATATTTCAGAAAGATCTGAGGGTGGAGAAGGGACCTGCATGGAGTTGCATTGACTTTAGTGATGCTCAGCAAAAGCTCAGAGTCACCATGGGTCTAATTGCAGGTGTTTTATAAATAGGAGTAAATATAGGAGGAATAAGTACAGTAGGAAAAGAAAACTGAGATATAAAGAAGAAAATTGAGATTTAAAGATTTTCTCCCTCCCTTCCTTCAGTCATAAGTGCTGGACAATAATCTCACATTTTGATAAGGAAAATACTTAAAAAACAAACAAACAACAACAACAAAATGAAGAAAAAAGTGAATTGCTGCATTTGGGGTCTTAGGAAGAAAGCAAAGTTTGGGTAGGCAAAAATTGGTCTTCTGAGAGGGAGGTGGATTTATTTGTCCTTGCCACCCTTGCTTTCTTTCTCTTTAGAAATGAATACAGCATCCCAGTTTTTCATATGTATATCTGCACAGGTTAATTTCTCTATTTCTATTATTCATGTATGTGCATTTTTATTGTGATCATTATTTCTAAAAAAGTCTATAGACATTAGAGAAAATGTAGTATTGCATAGAAAGGCTGTGATATTTCAAGACCTTGCCAAGCACATATAGCAGCTAATGGAATGTTGCTTTTTGGGTGGAATGACTGAGTGAAGACTCACTAGGAAGAAGAGTATGAGTAAACATTGCTCATTCTTTTGCATTGTTTAACTCTGTAAAGTGCTGTCTAGAAAAAGGCCAGCTCAAAGTCTGAAAATGGTTACACTTGAAGCTGGAAGCTTAGATGCAGATGTCTTCATGAGACTAATAAGATCCTTTATAAATCTCACTTGCACAAAACAAAAGGAAACTTCGAGTGTCCAGGAGGACTCTATGTAGGACAGGATTCAGAGATATGTATAATGGTTTTGGTTAGAAGAGACCTTTAAAGATCATTTAGATCTAACTTTCCTGCCATGGGCAGGTGCACCTTCCACTAGATCAGATAGCCCAAAGCCCCCTGATTCACTTCTGCTCCTCAGGTTGGATATCAGGAAAAGGTTCTTCACAAGTGTCACGGAGATAACAAGATCAATCAATTGCCTGTGACAGGGGGCAGTAGACCCCTGCCCCCTCCCCCCTCCTCCCCCCGGCCCCACAAAATGGGAAGAAAGGAAGGGAAAAAACAGCAGCAACAATCTATGAAGTAAAACTTATCTTACTAACTACTATATTGGAATGCAAGATAACACAATATAATACAATCTAATTGAAATTGAGACTAATAAATCAAATAAGATAGGAGAGAGAGAGTTCCTGAGACTGAGTCAAACCTAAAAAGGTTGGAACGGCTAGGAAAGCACCCTCCAGCACCCACTGCCAGACAGTAAGAGACCACCCCACCTGGAAGGACCAGATCCCATGACTTCTGTAATGTATAGGGATAGGTACCTGGAATTGGAGCATTAACACTTTAACTCCCAGTGCACTACATGATGTTATGACGCAGAATACTGAAAACCAAAAAACATAAAACCATGACAACCAGAGAGTGGTCAGGCACTAGAACTGGCTTCCCAGGGCAGTAGTCATGGTACTGAGCTTGCCGGATTTCAAGAAGTGTCTGGACAATGCATATGGTATGATTTTGGTGGTCCTCTGTGGTGCCATGAGTTGGACTCAATGATCCTTATGAGTCCCGCCCAACTTGGGATATTCTGTGATTCACTGAATTCTTAGAAGTCTGATTATATAACATTGCATAACTGAAAGACAGATGAATATAGAGAGGTTAGGTCTGTTAATTTATCATCCTTGTTTCTGGCAGTTCCTTGGTAGCTACAAAGGGAAGATGAAATGGTAGACTTCAGTGTTTACTGCCATGCTTCTACCAAATACAGTGGGACACTTTTTTTTTATTACACAGTTTGAACATCTTTTATTTTAGTTAATCTGCCAAGACCATAGTGATGAACTGTTCTTGAATGGAAGCTGTATCAGATGAAGACTGACATTTATATATTTTTGTCTTTGGAGTCTTGCCCTCATTTCTCACATTTGATACATACACATGATTTCTTGGCTCTCTGCATCCATGCCCATCTGTTGCAGTGGCATTATGCCCAGCTTTCACAAGTTGGTCAGATGGTTCTGTGTGATGTAGATGGTGATAATTCTAAGGTAACTGTCTCCCAAACACTGAAATTCTTCCCTCTGGAAGACAAAATGAAGTATCAGTATTTCAGGGGTCACTGCAGTGCTTACACCCTTCAGCTTTAGTATACCACAGAACAACTGAAAATGGCAGAAAAGGAAACATAAATTTGTTAGGTACTATGATGTTATGTCCAAAGACCCTTGGAAAAAAGAATCTGTGATCGTAATGAAGACTCTTATTTCCATATAATGGGAAAAGAATTTCTGCAGACTGTGTTTCTGAAGAACAGTATGTTGTTCTACAAGATCTACAACTATCTATAACAATCTACTACTATCATTTATGTCTCAGCATTATATATCACTATAAAGATAAACTGCAAG
Source organism: Lagopus muta (assembly GCF_023343835.1). NCBI lineage: Eukaryota > Metazoa > Chordata > Aves > Galliformes > Phasianidae > Lagopus > Lagopus muta. The sequence goes on along the minus strand of NC_064435.1, from coordinate 61,207,280 downwards.
GTCCACTGCAGCCATAATAGGTTGTGATATTTGTAGGTGCAATTCTTTAAGCTAATACATTTTATTTAAACAAACAATAATTGTTTCTTTGCTTATATAACAACTGGAGTCAAACCTTATCTTCATAATCACAGAGAAACAGTACATCTCTAAGATATTTGTACTACTCAAGTTTTCTTTTGTTCTATATGGCTACTAGAAATGTTGCTAAAATAGCAAATCTCATTGGCAAAAACTGAGCATTAGCTTGAATTCTGAGGCAGTTATATTTATGTTCATAAACAGAAGATTTTTATTGAATGCTAGGGTAAAGAGCATGAGAACAATATTTCTGTTATTACTTGTATATAAGTTTCTTCCCTATATTTGTCAAAATTCTATGTTTTGATTAACTACAGTTATCTGTAAAAACAACAAAGAACTGCACTGTTTCATAGATTTTACAGAAAGATATTTCTTACAGTAAATGATGTTTTTTACAGAAAGATGCCAAACTCTTATATGCAGGACAAAATGATTTGTGTTTCAAGACATCATTTGAAATTTAGTTTGAAGCACCTCCTGCCTTTCTAATTTATGCAAACTATGAAATAATAATGAATTCAGCTTTCCTTCTAAGTTCTGTAGCTGGGTGATATGTAGTAAGGTCATAGGGAATATGAGCTGGGTTTAACCCATTGTGAAACAGGATAGTTTTTCCTTACTGATGACACTTGGAAAAGGGTAAAAGAAACATTTGAGAGCTCTTACAAAGTAAAAGAAGATATAAATCAAGGCATTTGATAAAATTATACAAATGAAAATAATGCACAACAACAATACTTACACAAGTTTTTAGGCAGATGTAATCTGCTTGTGCAGATTATTTTATGTCCTTTATCATGCTTCAAGCAGGAGGAGAATCAACATTTTACATGGTCTGATAATGACAGGACAAGGGGGAATGAGTTTAAACTAAAAGAGAAGAAAATTTGGTTAGATGTATGGAAGAAAATTTTTACTCAGAAGGTGGTGAGGTGGTGAAGAACTGCTAAAGAGGTTGTGGATGCCCCATGTCTGAAGGCATTCAAGGTCAGGTGGATGGGATCCTGGGCAGCCTTATGTAGAGGTTGACAACCCTGTCCATAGCAGAGGAACTGGAATTAGATGACTTTCTATTATGAGAATGCCTACAATCTCAGTTGGTGTTTTGTACTGAAGAACACAGTACAAACTATGAGTCTGGTGAGAACTTTCCCATAGAATGATTCCTGAAATGTCTCAAACCTCTGAAAGACATTTTATTATGCTGGAGTTCTCAGAGCTTTTGAAAGATAATGTTAACTCCTCTTAAAAAAGATATAAAGTACATACAGAAACAAACAAAATGTATGTGCAAATATCCATCATTACGTATTAGCATTACTTCCCATCTTATTCATTTTTTGAGGATGTGAAAGATCAAGTGGGCATATTTTAAAGTTTTTCTGCACCATCCCCAAAAAGTGATACCTGGAATTCTTTGAAATTTACTTTCCGTTTGATTTCACTCCAAAATATTGCTATTAAAACCAGAATTTTAAAAACAGGGAAATAAATGTCTGTGAGAGGGAGGGATGGAGTATTTCCTTGTGTTCCTTCTCTGAAGATGGTGTATTTCAGACCAGTTATACTAAGCCTTAAAAAGAACTTGGTATATGAGACGATTAAGAGATTTGCCTCCTTTTGATTTTTAATCTTCAGAAAACAAAATTGATCCCTAATGAAAATTGTCACTTTCCTTTTTCCAGAATGCATTAAGTTTTTCTGTACTACCACCTTGCAATGCCAAGGCTTCTCATTTTGCCTCACTGCTCTTAAAAAGTCCATTCATGTGGGCTAGCAGAAGCCTTTATTATATTTCACTGCTAATCTATTCTTCAGTTAGTAAAACCATAGGTGGTAATCCACAGTGTTTGAGTCCCATTTCTGTGTACAATATGTGTGTAACTGTAGTGGTGCAAAGAATAGTCAATGGACATTAACTATGTTAAACAAGAAGCATTGTATCCTCAAGCATGAACCACAGATTCCCACAGAAATTCTCTAAATCAAGTGTTGAGTAGATTTTTGTCTTCCTGGCTATTTTGTTATCTCTGTTGTAAGACTCTTGGTTTTTTGGCGGTTCTGAACAGATATTGTGATAGTCACCATAGTAAACAGCTCTCTTATTGCATTTTGTACTAGGATATTGAACATTTTCCTGAGCAAACTGCAAAGTGATGCCAAGTATTTCCATCCCCTGCAGCTTCTTACAAAGGGAACCAGTCCACAGCTTGCTAATAGAGATGGAGGAGCTCTTCCTTGTAAGCTTTCAAAATAATCCATTTTAAAGGACTGTTTCAGCATAATAAATGCTTGGTGACTTGAAATCCCAGTGGGTTTTGAAGAAACAAGTACTGTACTGTATATGCAGAATCTGTAAAATTTGAGCCTTGCACTTGAAGTAATGTAGATGTATCCTTGCAGTGATAGTAATGGTCTTTTCAGGCATAGGAGAACTAATTTCTACTTATAAAAAAAGAAACCAGAATAATCTGTAGTTTAATATTTCATAACATATTTTACACGTTTGTGAGAACTTAATCTATCAAAATATCCATTCCATAGGTACAGATGTATGATGTACACAGAAGGAAAATAACAAATGTACATGAATAAAGAAGCCTTATGCTTCTCTGTGTTTATGGTGTTTAAATATTGAAACTGTGGTTGAAGTTTAGTGGCTCTGTGTGAGGCTCTTATTTTTTTTCTCTTTCTCTTTGTTAGGTTAATTCAGCTTCAGTAACAAGCCTTTTCTGTTCTGCTACCAAATACCTCCAAATGTACAGCAAGGGAAAGTGGCTTTTCAAATTAAGGGGAACAGTGAACCAAAACAAGAACACAATAAAAGAAAGAGCAGGGTGATACATGTAAATGATGTACTCACTGGGAACGAACAGTGGTAGCTTGCAGTGAAGGGATTTAGCTTTTTTGTTAATTCAGCTGATAGGGAGACAGGCATATTTAGGAAGAGGCTTGGCCAGGTTCCTTTACTTCACAAAAGCTTTAGTGTTTACATCATCAGGGGCTTTGGGATTCTTTAAAAACTTTAATAAAAATTTTTATAAAAATTTGCAGCTAATTTGGTAAAAAGGAAAATCACATGTATATGATGGAGGTAATCTGTCTCCATTGATATTCATATTTTAATAACAAGCATATTGAAGTTTCTTGAGTGTTTTAATTTTAACAGAATAAGGAGTAAACTACTTTTCTCTCTGTAATTCTGCTGCCAGTGGTCTTACATAGTTCCTTTAGGAGTCCAGCAACGCTCTTTTTTTAGAGCAAAAAAGCCTGACCAATGGGGATGCATTTGTTGGCCTGCTTACTGTATGCAAGTTTCTTCTGCATAGTAACTGCTTATGCTACCCTACTGGAGAGGGATTAAGATGTTTTATATTCTGTGTGTGCATTGGGGAGGATGTGTTTTACCTAATCTTGTTTAGCCACCATGCAGAAAGCTTTGAGGATTTTTTTTTTATCCCGGTATCCTTTAAAACCTGCAGATCTTTGGAAAGGGAAGGTATTTCCATTTCTTTCGTTTGCTTTTCAAAAGTGCAGAGCTTGGCCTTTATCTTGAGGACCAAAGAAGAAAATACTAAGCATGGCACTCCTGCCTACAGGCTTGGTACTTGTTAAATGTTTTGGGCAATTAAATGTAGGTGGGAAAGACTGAAGCACTCTCAGAAATTTGTCTTCATTTTGTGTATGAAAGAAAAATAATATGTTCTCAAACTCTTTGATGATAATTGGATATAATATAGGTCCACATATCCAATGTCCTCCAAAGTATAGCAGATGCTCATTGCTTTGTCTTCAAACAGCCACATCTGGCTTCTTTTTCAAAGAAATGTCTCAATGTTGAAGGATTGACTGTTTCTTTTTTTTTGCTAGGTACTGTGCACATGCAGAAGTAGAATGAGGGGAAAGGAAGAAAGCAGAATGATCACCTGAAATGATGGGATTTCTTTTGGAAGTGGAATTTTTTTGTCCAAGTCTAAAATCTTTTAAAAATTTTCAAATGCACCACAACTACTCGAGCAAAGGAAGAATTGCAAGAATGCTCAAAGCGTTTGTATGGCTTGAGAGATATTAAGGTAGCAAACTAAAGAACTTGAAATTTGGAAGTTTGCTAGAGGGCTACAGATGCACTAGGAAAGACAATATGATTATTAGAAAGCAAGAAGAAGTAACTAGTTTGTTTTTTATCTATCCTCTGTACCACAGTAGCATTTTTATTATTCTGGCACTAGGTTCTCACATTTGTATTCCTTCTCTGAGAATTAGTTCTGTACTTTTGCAATCCTTACACTAAAAGTGCTGCCAATCTTTGTCTGGGAGACATGTACCTCTGCATGCAACTTCATATGTGTATTTTGAACATAATACATTTTTAAATTACAGATTAGTAAGGCTGTAAGTAAATGCGGTCGTGTGACTCTAGGCAAATGATTAAGCCACTGACAGTTGTGTGGTCTGAGCTTAGGCTATGTGGACAATATAGGCAAAACTGCTGGACATGAGGACATACTGGACTGGACAGACAGCTGAAAATTCAGTTCTTGTTCAGGGTGGTTTATCAGCAAGTGGTGCATCCTTTGGGAAATGTTTCCACACAGAAATACTGAAATAGAAGAAATCCATAACTTGTTATCAAAGGATAGTTTAGTGTTTAGCAGAATCCTAAATTGAAGTTGCAAAAGAGAGTTAAAGAGAAAGGCCTCATCCTATGTTCTGAAGTCTGTAACTTCTCAGGGACTTTCTCAGCTGTTATTCTAGTTTGAGTAAGTTTTATTTCATCTGAAAGAGTACAGATAAAACTATTTAATTGCTAGTTTATTTCATGAAAGCTTTCTTACTACAAAATCTTTTACTTCTACATTTTATCTAAATGCTGGAAAATACAAACCTTAGGAAAAGGTCAATTCAAGAGCAAAAAATCTACATAGCAGAAAATCAGTGAAATCCCAGATAAATTAAGACTGGGATAATGGCATGCATTTATGGTAGGAAATTACAAGAGGAATCACTGCATGCTAGATGATCACTGAATCATGGAATTGCTCAGGTTGGAAAAGACCTAAACGATCATTAGGTTTAACTGCAACCTAACCATACCTACCCTAACAACGCCCTGCTAAGACATGTCCCTGAGCACCACATCCAAATGGTTTTTAAACACATCCAGGGATGATGACTCAACTACCTCCCTGGAGAGCCTATTCCAGTGCTTAACAATCCTTTCTGTACAGAAGTTTTTTCCTGATATCCAACCTAAACCTCTCCTGGTGCAACTTGAGGCCATTTCCCCTCATCCTGTCACCTGCCGCCAGTGAGAAGAGACCAACCCCACTCTCGCTGTAAGCACCTTTCAGGTATTTGAAGAGAACAATAAGGTCTCCCCTCAGCCTCTCCCACAGCCCAGTTCATTCAGTCTCTCCTTTTAGGGCATATTCTCCAAAAAAAAAAAAAAAAAAAAAAAAGGCAGTCAATCTGCAAATTTTAGGTCAGATACCAGTGATGACAGAACTAGGACTTCTCTCCTCTAACAAGAATATGAGTGCTAGAAGTAACAATAGAGGTATGAAATTTCCCAAATTTTACAAAAAGAATACCCACTTCCTTGATAAGCAAAACAATAAGATTCTTCTCCTAAGAGACCAAGCCAGCCTCAGAAGCACGTCATGATAATTACAACAAAAGGTGATGGACAAAATGGTGCAGAAATTCAAAGCATATGAAGCAGACAATGACTAAGTATGAAAAAGATCATAATGATTGCTACTGCATGATATTGTAAATGAGCTCAAAAGACGCAATATTGCTGAAAGAAAGTAAAACCAGGGGAATTTTAACCCAATGTGTATGAAGGCAAAAGGTGGTGCAAAGAGGTTTTTTTTTTTTCAGACTAGTATTTTATGTGGCTGGTCAACATTACTTTCTGCTTAATATTCAGAAATGAGTTGTATGCAATTCCTTTATTATCCAAACAAGGCAAACAAGGTAGGACCTAAGAACTGCTACATTAATTAATACAAAAAATTGTCATTGATTTGTCCTTTATTACTGTAAACTCCCATATGCATTTAAATTCCTTTTTAAAAAATTCTTTTTTCTACTTTGAAGGATTTAACCTGATAGAAAAGGAGTGAGCTGAAATGTTCAGTAGAGGCAAATACAAAGTGCTGAAAACAAGGAAAAACACAGATTGAAAAGCACTGGATTACATGCAGTGTGCTGAGAAACCTCCTTTCAACATCTATATCTCAAATATGGAGCAGTCTTTAGGGACATCTACACAAAGGTGAGGAGATTGTAGCTAAGCTTGCCTTGTGCAGGAATCAGCTTTTCTTTTCTTCTTATGTTGTCATAAGATGTTGATACCAAAGGGCTAAACTATTAAGGAAAAAGAAAAGTAGACAGGATGTTGCCCTGCAGAGAGAAAGCAAATACACAGTGTATACTCTGCCTGAAACATAAATAAAGATGTCCGTAAGAAAGTATACAAAAAAGAATATGCCTTTTTAATTGTATATTTTGAAAAATTAATTGCTCATAGACAATATTATCTCAGCTCCCACTGTAGCAAGTGGTATCCCATGGATACACAAGGAGGTCTAAGCACAAACCTTCTCTTTCTCAACAAATTACTGAGTAGGATGGCAGCAGATAAAAAAATTTGTGTATTCCCATAAAGATACACAATGATAAAAATGCTTTTTCAACATGCCAAGGCTCAGCACACCAGTCATCTCAGGAGAAACAAAACTGCCACATTAAAAGAAACAAAAACATTAAATACACCCGTATTTAAATGAAATCACCTTTCTTCCTGCTGTAAGAACAGTCTTTCCCAGATTGACACAGATTTTTGTTCTCCAGTGGGACAGCAGAGCTATATTTAAATTAAATGTACTGCTCAAGGAGTGTGAGATTTATAGAACACCTGGAAGAAATTCAAGACATACGCATAGGTTGCTCCGAAAGTAATGCCTCCTACTTATTTCCATGGAAACTACAACAGATATAAATAACTCTATCTGATAGAGTAAATTCTCAGCTGCAAAAGACTCTTTTTCAACATCATCATCACCATTAGGTAGGCATTTTTGCCAGCAATGAACAAAAGCCTGCATGCCCGCACCATAAAAATCTGCATGGCCATCTGGAAGAAGGTTTGTCTTTCACATCGCTGTCACCACTGCTGAAATGCACCACCCAATGTTTAACTGTGCTCATATCCACTCTTTGGTCTCCATAAATGTTCAGCAAGCACTGATGAAGGTAGGGGAGTGCAATTTTTTCCACATGAAGGAATTTACTTACACACCTTTGCTTCATACGTGCTTCCATGTCAGATGCTATTTTTTGGACTGCTCCTCTGCTGCCATCTCTTGAATGGAAAAAAAAATGTAATGGGATTTTACAGAAAAGGTTCAACCCCTACTGCTGTATCACTACCATCTGCCTTTGTCATCATGGGCCTACATAATACAAAAGGAAGGATTACTTTCAGAGTAGCCCTGGTATTTAAAATCTAGATCAAGCAATGTATACTCACATCTATTCTGTTCAGGTCTTATTCTGAATCCATCAAGGCAGATAAGCTGTATTCAGACTGTATAGAGTCATTAACATTACCTGAGACAAAAGTGATCTGGTTATTCATTGCTTCTGACAGCATTTGCTCTTCTAGCATGCATTGGATTTCTGGGTCATCTGGGAATGTCTAAACTCTTTGGAATATCAAAAATACCAAAACCAGTCCTGACCATAGCAATATTATGTATACATTTTTGGACCACAGAGTAGACAGTCTATCAATAGCTGAGTTCCTCCAGCAATGGAGATATATGTTTTGCACAGTCTTAAGAATGTATTATTATTATTTCTTCATATTCATCAGCAGACATTAGTTCTTTTCACTGGTCAATTTGAACACCCATATGTCTTAGATACAAACGTGTAGTAGAGAAATTATTTTTTGCTTTGGCTTCCCCTGAAATCTTTCTGAGCTAATATTTAAAGCTTTATGACATTGAATGAGAGGTAAATGTTAGCAAGGCTTTTCACAGATTTTGTTATCCTGTCTCAAACTTTGTATTTTCTGTGTAACATCTTGAGTCTTTATGTAAATCTATGTTATACAAAATGAAATAATTACTAAAAAAAAAAAAATGCAAATTTTCATGTGGTTACTCAATTTTATCTTATTTTTTCCTCAGTCAGAACTCACTAACTTGCACAGAGCAATAAAATTGATGGGAAAACTTCAGTTGTCATTTTTACGATTCTTAGAACTTCTCCAAAGAACAAAGCTGTGATACTGTTGTGTTTTGTGCCATCTGAAATGCTGTAACATTGCAATCCACTATAAAAATGCTAAAATTACATGTCAGCATGCTACACTGAAGGACAAGATATAATTATGCTGAGCCATTCCCATCTAAGTTTAGAGGCTTCTCAGTTGTTTGCAGCCATTCCTGCAGAACTCAAGGCCACTCCAGTGAAGTTTTGAGGTAAAGCTTCTTGATCTTCCCCTCCCACCCCCCTCAATGGCTTCCTAACACCATTGACTGCTTTTACCTTTGGTGAAATACTGTATAGAGAGAAAATTTGCAAAGCCCACACTTCTGTATACTGCTATGTCCATAGCTGATTCATGCAAGAATGTATTCAGAGTTTAAATATCTCTCCTCTGCTTACAGCCTGAATCGTGCACATGGACAAAGAAGAATGATCAAATTGTGTGTTTTGACAGAGGCCATCTCTATCTTTTGCTTCATTCACACCCTGAAAGCTAAGCAAGTCCTTAAGTTCCTTGTTTAATTGAGGGCTCTGCACTATATGCTCATGAGCTGTTCACTTCACTCAAAAAAGGTGACCAATACTATCTAAATGATAAATGGCTAGAAAGCTCTCAAGTAAGATCATTTATCTTTTCAGTTGCTAAGAAGAACCTTTTCAGATAACTACATTTCCAAGATAAACATCTGCACCTTGGAACTTGTTATGCCCACTTCCATTGAGTCTTGTTTGCCATTTTTTCCATTGACTTTATACATTTTATATAACTAAGCCAAAGATGAGGGTACCGTTATGCAATGACAGGTTAAGAAACATATTTTATTCAATTAAAATATTGTGGTTTATGATTTTGGTAAGAAGATGTTACATAAACTTGATAGGGCTTGCAAGCTGAGGTTCTGAGCAACATTAATTTGAAACTGGTCATAAATCTTGCACGATGAGTAATCCAAGCAAAATTTCCAAAACTTTCTTCTTCCACTTAGACATAAAATAACGCATCATTTATATTCAGATAATCATTTCTAGTTACAGTATCAAACGTAATATTTTCTTTCTTATCCCTTCAGACAACAACTTTAGTTTTAATTAAAAATATTTTCATGTAAAAGAATGTGTTCATGATGTATGCTATATTCAAATATACATTTGAACATTTTTGAGTTTTGGAGTGTTTTTTTTTAGTGTGATCAGCTTTTCTAGAGATTGTATAGTTACCATAGTACATCAAAGGCATGCAAACCTTCTGTTCCAGAGATCCGTAGCAATGGGGAAAAAAATTCAAAGCAGCATGGAATTTGACACAGATCAAGATTAATTTTTTTAAAAACAAGTACAAATAAATACAAAACTCTTTTTCTCTTCCTTTTCATATTAGACAAGCCATGCTTCATAACAAACACTGCTTTAAAAAGACACACTATGCAAATTCCCATGCTCCCTAGAATAACTTGAGAAGTAACAGTATGCAGTTGCTTTCTCTGCATAAAGTAATTATCAGGCTTTATGTCCTGTGACATTTGTCTCTCATTCTTTCTAGCTTCTATGCAGTAGTGAATCCCCTATCTATCCTACCCCTAGTCTTTTCTGTTGCTAAAATATATTTAAATTATTTTTAAGACTGACAAGAATGACAACAGGGATTGTTGTGAAATGTGGAAATAGAGGCAGAAGGAGAAGAGGAAAATAACTGAGGTAAAATAGAGAGTTAATTGATTCTGAGAACTTCAGGTCCTATTTCCTGGGAGTTCCTTTGTTTATTACAACTAGATATTCTAACATATCAAGAGACAAGCAGGAAATCTGAAATAATTCAGAACATCCACATTTCATTCTTAGGAATGTAGTTACTGGTCCCGGTAATTCTGATGAAGGTAACATTTTTATTAACTAAAGCACCTTCTAGAAATTTAAAAAAAATATATGTTTGCACTTCAGTGAAGAAAGAAAAATAAGGTGCTTTAATGATTGTCATGTAAGATACTGTAGAGAAGAAACTCATAATCTTTACAAATTAAAATACTGTAATTTTTTCAGTAAAGTGTATGGATAAAATGCCAGATAACCTAAAATTGTCTGTGAATGGGGTGGAAATAAATGGGCCCTTTTTTTTCCACATTACTTTTGCTGAAAGTCATCTGGAAATTGAAGAATCCTTTTTTTTTTCTGTAAAAAAACTACAATACTATTTGCAACTTAAATTTAGAAAAGGAATGAATGTTTCTGAGAAGATAAATCTTGATTTTCTATTAGTTACTCTGACTTGAGTGTAATAAATGTATTTGTTTCAGCAGTCCTTCAGATTTAACAAGTCATAGTAGCTCCCTTTCAGTGATTTCAGTGGCCTTGTTTCCTTTCCAGGAGATGAGCTCTTCTCCATCTATGTTTGCTTGACCAACACGCCAAACTTGCAAAGAGCTTTACTTGGTAGTTTCAGTCACTGACCTGTCCTTCCATCTCTAGATGAGCACTGAGGAAATGAATCCTAGGCTTTGCTTGATTCATTCTCTGAGATGCCAGCATTCTCCTGAACTACTACTGTATATTCTTTATCTTCAGCATGTGAATCTTTATGTTTCCCTGATATCACTGTAGGTCTGATGCCAGAATAATTATTTCTGGTTCTCCCCCAAGGGCTTTCTTGCATGAGGAAATTAGTAGAGTACATCAGGTAACAAAATCTACCAAATACACTCTATGAAGTCTTAAAGTGGACTTTACATGGTGAATACTCAACTTGGAAACATTGATTAATTTATGCAATGTAAGTTGAGAACTTTCTTGACTACAAATTATCTGATTCCTAAAATAAACACAAGGAATGGCTGAGCAGCTAAGCACAGGACTGAATTTGACGCATCTGCATCTTTATCACCCGAAGCAGAGCTCCAGTCAAGCAATTTGCATAAACCCACTAGACCTCAAACAATAACTCAGGTCCATCTACACCCAGAATCTTAATTCCCTAAGGCAAGATCTAAGTCATTACATTCAAAACCAATTTCTACATAGGATGGTTTGAAACTCAGAGGTGGAAGCTCTATCACATGTTCTAAATGGGTAAATAAGATAATGATTCACATCTACCATAGTAATAGTATTGATACCTAGCCAAAGAAACAGAAAAACGGGTCTGGTGAGAGACAAACATGCTTGCTGGTCATTACATAACAAGAATGCTTCAGCAATGAAGGCTGTTTCTAAATTTTCTGGCCAATATATGTGGTTGCATGTAACTGTATTCATCTGTCACCAGGCACCAAGTCATAACACTGAAAGGCTAATACAGACTTATTAGCTTTTAAATCATGATTAGCCTCATTGTTCTGATAGATGTTGCAGAAGCCAAGTACTGATATCATTACTGGTTTGTGACGACTTGTCTGAACATCACTTGTTAGTTCCTCAAATGTTGTTTTTGCCATGTATTTCCTTACAAGCTATGGGTCAGCATAGTTATTACAGGATTTTTACCTCAAAACAAATAGCCACAGTGTTTCTGGAAGCCTTCCACTGGTACTAATGACACCACTAAAAAGTTGGATCAGGTCCTCAGTAAAGGATAAAATTTTTATTGTTGTTTGTAGACTATACTGGAAGTAAAAGTAATATTTCTGAAATGGAAAAATAAGGTAAGTAGTTACTGATATGTCAGATTGTTAAAAAAATGCTATAGCAAAATTGATGTATTTATAAACTGTTTCACAGTGCTAGATCACCTACAATTGGCCTGATTTATGTTTTCCCTCCAAATATCCTCATTAATTTTGAGCTTTAATATGCTCATTAGAATTACTTAAACTAATCTGCTTGATTGCTGCAGTAGCAGCTCTTGGCAAGATGTCTGCTTAGCTTCAAACTTTGTATTCAACAGGCTCTCTTGTTGCCCTAACAGTATGACTCACATACAGTAAAAGGCAAATGTCAGGGTGCTGCCAATCACAAGAAACTGATAGAAATGGAAGTGAAGTATTTGGTGGTTTCTTTTTCTGACCACAGGGTGTTGATGGAAAGACACAAGGCAGGACAATCATGTTGCTTTCACATTTCGCTTAAGTGCCAGGAGGCGGTTCTTTCGCAGTCACCACAATTGTTCCTGTTTAACATGGAAACCTTAAGCCAGACATAATTAGACTTTTTCTTGACAAATCATTTGTGCAAAGTCTTGACAAGTTGAAAAGTGAAATGGTTGTGCTGCATTCTTTAGGTTTTGAAATAGACAGGATTACAAAAAAATGAAAGCAGGTACTGTGAAAGCTATAACTTACAGAAATATGTCTAGTGTGAGTACAAAGTCCATGTCATGTTTGATCAAAACAATTAGACAGAATATCGTCTCATGCTTTCCTGGTGTTATACTACAGTATATTAGTAATATATAAGGGCTGTTTATCAGTAGATACATTCTGTGCCAAGTGAAAAGCAAGCAAACACACTGAAAAATACAATATGCATTTGATACTAGTGCAGAGTGAAGTAAAAATGTGTTACATTTTGAGCTCATCTAATGACTGAAGGCTTCTCCTCACTACAATGAGCTGTTACGCAGAAAAAATGAGATGATGTCTCCAAAGTTTGCATACCATAATTACTGCTTGAAACTTCTTCATAGCTGACCTGTTTTCAACTGTCATTTGTAAGATACAGTAAGACCAGCATTGTTTTTGCAGTTTATGGCGTTTGCACTAATCCAATTGTAATTTCCATAAATTACTATTTCCTGTAGATACATTTAAAATATATGTTTAAAACTTTATATGCTAGATCACATTCATTTTTGATCAAGCTTTTTTTTTTTCCCACTCTAGCAAAGAAAAAATACATAAAATTATAATCATATAATGTTGCTACACCACAGGAAATAATGATTTAGGGCATCTAAGATATTTAAGTTCTTCTTAAAGAGGCTAGTTTCTTCAGTAGTAACACTTATTTAGCAAAGCATGGTAAAGTAGTACAGATGTAGAAAGTCTGAAAAACGTTCATTTGTTTAAGTTTTAATTATTATGCATTTTTATATATATGCTTTTCATTTTTCAGTGCTTCTCTGAAAGTACCAAGATTTTAATAAAAATATGTAATTATAACTGAGATTTAATAGCAAATTTAATGTTATAATGAAGGATTTTATAAAATACCCTATAGGAAATTCATCCAGAATGCAAATAATTTTACAAATGCTTATCACAATAAGTGCCTGGTGGAGCAGTACTACTGGTTACTCCATGTTGCAATTTTTCATGCTATTTCAGAAAATACAGCAATCTGTGATTAATCTGTTTGTTAAACTAGTTCTAAAGCATTGTACGTGACCTCCATGACCTCCTCCACTAGCATGTTCCAAGGCATTAACAAGAAATGTGTATCATGTCAATTCTGGAAAAATACATTCCACAGACAGTGGTGATCTTTCATCTTCTCAGTGGATGAACAGAATTCTCTGAAAAGCTGTCAAGTCTTAGTATCATGTTCTGCACAGGCAAACAATGAATGAGAAGAACAAGTTCTCTTGCAATAAAATAAATTAGCAGCTGCAGCTTTCAAGTTGGGCTCAAATTTTGCAATTGCACCAGAATGTGATTCTGTCATACCTTCAAATGTTTGTCAATAAGCAAAGCAATATTGATACAGGAAAACTGGATGCATGTCCATTCAAGTTCAGGTCATCTACATATTACACATTCATTCAAAAGGTCTTAAAAAAATTAGTCTTGCAAAAGTGAAAGCATATATGGAGATTCACATCTCCTACAATTTTTCATTTTCTTTGGCCCTTCACTGTCTGGATGAGGAGCTGCGAACCTGTGGTTTAGTAGCTTGTGTGGTAGCAGTGGTAATGAGAAGACAGTTGGACTAGATGATCTTATAGATCGTTTCCAACCTCGTGATTCTACAATTCTGTGATTCACGCAAGTATACGGTGAGGGGGAGCACCACTTTTTTTATGGCTTACTTTACTATTCTGCATTATTAATCATTTTAAAATCACCTCAGGGAGCGGTATCATTTCTTGCTGAATACTGAAAAGGGATTACTAATGTCTCTGCATCATTGTGTTGTCATATCCTCTGTCCACTCATAAGTGGTTGAGGAGTTGTACAGAACTATGCCATATACATTTCATCTCAAAGGACTTTGGCTTGCTTTTAAAAATATACACTTAGAATCATAGAATCAAAGAATATCCCCAATTGGAAGGGACCCTCAAAGATTGAGGTCATCTCCTAGCTCCACATAGGACCTGAAATTCAAACCATGTCTAAGAGTTTTGTCTAAGAACTCCTTGAACTGTAGCAGGCCTGGTACTGTGACTATTGCTCTGGGCAACCTGTTCCATGCCCACCACACTTTGATGATGAACTTTCTTCTAACCCCCAACGTAACCTCCCCATGACATAGTACAATGCTGTTGTTCCCTTGGGTCCTGTCACTTTTACCAGAGAGCAGAGCTGAGTGCTGCCCCTCCACTCTCATGAGGACTTGTAGGCAACCATGAGGCCTCTCCTCAGCCTCTCCTGCCCTGGTCAGACCAAGGGGTCTCAGCTGCTCCCCTTACTCCATTTGGCTCTCTTGACCTTCTTTGTTGACCTTTGCCTATTTATATACTTCAAAAGCTTGTCTAACTATATAGAAGAATATAGTAATAAAAAATATAGTTAGTAACAAAAATAAAATGAATTCTGCCATATTTATTATAATTTCTTCTCCTGCAGCAATGTCTAACTTTTTGTTTGTCCTGAGCAAGAAGGGGTACTATTTCATTTAATATATGCAATTTCTCCTGAATTTTACTTTTTGTAGGTTGGAAAAGCATAATTATTTTTATGTTTTTCCTGTAGCCCAAACTAGTTTAAGAGATAAGATAATTTTGCCACATATTTTAGGCTCAGAAAATGTTTTCAAATCATTATAGTAGCTCACTGAGGAGGGCTTTTTCATGTGGTAGAGAATGGATTAATAAAATGAAGCAAAAGGTTGTAAACTGTGAATTATTTGTGATAATATGTAATTTATTAAAATTTTCTTTCAAACCATATGTTAGTGTTAGAACAATCAGTGTTTTATTATTATTTTATACGCCACTATTCCCTCTGATTGCATGTAGTAATTTTTCAGCTTCAGATGTGGTCTTACTCCTGCATATCAAATCCCTCTCAGACTTTCACTCTGAACACCTTCTTCAGTTATATATGCTACATTTCTGAAGTTCACTCCCATAGAATTTCACTTCCTACTCCTTTTTCTAGTGTTTGTTAGCATGGCTGTTTTTAAACATATTGAATTATGGAAACAATGAAAGCAAGGGTGCCTATAGGCAGCTCAGTCATGTGTGTCCATGTGAAGGTTGCTAGCACACTGCCTGGGGGAAAGCAACCTTTCTGCCTTGAGATACCAAGACACGCTGTCAGCATATTCTAGGAGAAAATGTGTTTGTGTTTTAAGTGTGAGAATTGAAAGAATAAAAATAATAATAATAATACTGAGCCCTGAGTATAGCATAGGTGCGTGCTTATGAGCAAAGCCCCTGGTAAGTCATTAGGTCTCTGTCTTTTGAGCCTGCGAAAAATACTCCAGCTTTAAAATAACTGGCTTATTTTTTTGTTTAATGATTTGTCTAGTGATTGACACCATGCCTCAGAGTGCCTGGCTATGTGTGATGAGAAGTAAAGGTTGTGAGAATGTTCATTGAAATGAAAGATAAGAGTAAAATCAAAGCGGCATTAGCTGGGGTTGCAATTCATAGTAAAAAATATGTACAAATGAAGAGTCAGAGTCTTTCTGAAAGACACTGAGTAAATAGAATAAATGGAACAAATTCTGCACTGAGGCATACATATCCACTTGGCAGCTGGTAATAGTTATGAATTTTTACTAGTGTAGCTAAAAAAAAATTAATTGGGTCTAATATAAAAGTCAATTAGGTAGTGGCCTTTAGACTTGATTAATATTATTTTTTACTGTAATCCAGTGTTATAATTTAGGGAGAAAAAGACAAACAGCTCAAATTTACAAAAACTCCTCTCCAAAACTGCAAAGCAAATTCACATTTGGTCACAGCCACTATTGGAGGCAAAATACTGTGATATTCCAGAACGGCCTAGCACCAACACCTGCCACTACTCTTTGCTGCAGTGTAACGCAGCTGTGGACATTTAACACCAGCACATAGGCTACATCCCAGGTTGTCTGGCCCTCTGTCCTCTGCAGCCAGTGCATTCTATATGTTATAAAGCTGCTTTGCCATTAACCTGCTGGCCCTTTGCAACAATACAGCAAGTGAGGTATGATTTTCATTCTTTAGGAAGCTGTCTGAAGTCTTATTTCTGTCTTCTGTCACAGCACACTCTAGGTAGCCTGAACTTGCATTAAGGCTTAACTGGGAGAAATTGGCTCTCTCAGCGATATTCATACATTGTATTATCTTTTATTTTTATGAGCCCTGTGCTTCACTTCCTTTCATGTGAAATGGTGATAAGGTAGATGTGAATAGAGAAGCAGGGAAACAGTAAGCAAGAATGGAGAGAAATAGAGGATCTCTTGTGATTTGAAATGCAACCTAGCAATGAGTATATTTAAGCTCAGAGTTGCATAAGAACTCCTCCAAGTTTCCTCACATGTAACCTTAGAGAAATAAAGACATGAACTAATAAAAAATGTTATTTATATCCCACAGTTACCAAGAAATAAGACATTTTCAAAAGCAGTGTCTACACCTTTATCCAAAACATCCTGAAATGAATTGGGATAACAGAACTGAATTTCTGTTGAGATTAGATTGTAAACAGCAAACTGGAAAGGGTATTCCATAACAAGCAGGGGCATGAAAATGCATGCTGAGTTTGGGAAAAATAGACTATGGGTCAATCAGCTTTGGCATTGTTGGTGGACAATGATGTACATAAATGCTGACGGCAGTACTGGCACATACTGGATAATGGGAAACACAAGGTATTCGCAGAGTGAACTAGCTTGCAGGGGGCTCGTTGGGAGATATGAGTGTATTTTTTGTAAGGAGAACATTTAGTTTTCAATAACAACACACACAAAAATCTCAAAAGTAATTCATTCAAAAGACTACATGGACAAATTGACTTTGCACCATGCTGTAAATGTCCACTTACTTAACACAAATTCTTACTTAAGTTTAATTGGAGTGAATTTATTTTAGTAAATATTTTCTTCTACAGTTAATAAAATGTACACAAAGGATTTTCTCCATATCGGAACACGTAGAAGGCAGACAAAGGTGACACATAAGATGCCAGTTCTGAGAGTACAGTTAATATTAAAAAAAATAGTCAGTTGTACCTAAAAAGAAACCCCACAATTTTCAGAGATCTGGGATAGTATGATATGGCTAATATCCAAGCACTCAATGTGATAGGCCAGCTGTTTCAACAGTCTTAGTAGAACACATTCAACCTACAACAGCAATGTCTGGCTGATAGAAGTGTAGGTTTACACCCTGATTCACAGAGATTTGTACTGTCTTCTTGCAGAAGCAGTCTGTCTGCACTTCAAGTCTGCCTAGTAAAAATGGCTGTGTTTTCATTTCCGTTTAAATGAGAAAATGTTTCCTTAAATAAAATTTACGCATGTACTAAGTGCAAATGCTCTCTTGTGGCAGTAAGTTGTATTAATGCCTTGCAAGCAATAATGAAGTGATTAATTTCCACTAATTTAAAATACAGAACCTGAAAGAGTGATATACATGGGGTCATATAGCATATGGCCACAACCATATGTAGTTTGGACTGTGTGTGTAGATTCCATCAGAAGTCTCATATCCCAGATCTCCATGGTTATGATATGTTGAATAAAGATGGAAAAGATTTGCTCAACATACATGGCAAGAAACACTCTTACCAGGCATTTGCGGCTCTTCCTCATGCTACTGCTTTATCCGAGTTGGTTCTCTGCCAATTAATTTTCCTCCAACTCTGACACAAAGTGAAATGTTAGGAAGGCAAATCATACAGTTGTACTGGTGACAAAAGTGAGACAGAGCAGTCTGTCTTCTGTGTAGTCAATGTCTTATAGCTCAACTCCCGTCCTTTGTAACAGCTCATACATCTACCTACCAGGAAAGTAAAATATGAAGAGTTCAAGGGCTGCTAATGGCAAAGAAAAGTTGCCTTCTCATATATCCTGCAAAAAAAATTAATAGCCACAAGTACAATAAACTTCTCAGTGTCAATTCAGTGGATATGAAAAAAATATTGTTGTAAAAGTAAATAGCATTAAAGTAAATAAACAACAGTTGACTGATTTAAAATAAGTGACATGCATCAACTGTCATTATTCATAATGAAGTTATTAATCAAGAGTGAAATCAATACAGTTTCCAAAGTGCTCTCAGGCCAAAAACACATAGGTCACTCCAAAAGTAATGCTTCCTATTTATTTCTACGGCAACTACAACGAAGAACACAATAATACTGCAAATTCTCAGCTACTAAACACAATTTTTCAACACAGACATCTCCATTAGCTATACATTTTCACCAGTGAAAGAGCCTACATGCTGTGCTCATAGACATCTGCAGCAGAGGAGTTGACCCTTTCTTGTTGTTGCCACTGCTGAAACACACCCACCGCTTTACTGTGCTCGTATCCACTGTTTGGTCTCAATAAACATTCAGCAACTGTCAGTAAATGACAATGGATTCAGTATTTTTCCACATGGAGGAATTCAATGACACACCTTTATTTCATACACATTTCCACGTCAGATGCCATTTTGTCAGACTGCTCCTCTGCTGCCATCTGTCTCAAGGTAACAAAACATAAGGGGATAGTGGTAGAAGGTTCAACCTCTATGTCAGCAACCACTTCTGATATCAAAGGCCAACATAATAAAATAAGAGATACTACTTTTGGAGCAGCCTTGGTATGTTTGGAAGAAATTAACACAATTGTACAAGATGTTAAAACTGAATATGTTTAGCAAACATTGTGCTATTTACTACTGAATTAGTATTGGTAATTGGTAACAATGCAGACCTCTGTTGATCTCATGCAGGAATCACTAATTTTACAGTGAAAATTTACACCAGTATCTTTGGATCATCTTGCAAAATCAGTGCAAGTAGATGAAAAGCTGTAATTCTTCAATTTCTTAGCTGGTGACTTATAAAATATACTGTATACTACCTCCTTTAAACACTTCAACCTGAAACAATTTTGGGAAAAATATTATTCCCAGGGCAGTATCTTAGTTTGCATTGCTTCTACCAAACAGTTTTCTGAAAAGCTTCCCCTGAGCTTAAGGCAGTGTGCTTGCAACATTTCAATTGTTTTATTTCTTCTTTTCCCTTCTTTTTTGTTACTCTAAATTAAACTCTACTGGAGACTGCAGCATTTCATATTATAACAATGCCTGTCAGGAATTCTTTACAGTGCCTGATCAAATGTAAACTCTTTAATTAGCTTTTTTAAAAATAAACAGTGCAAATTACTTTAGCATCTTAATCAGTAGAGTTTCAAAATTATTTCCTTTTTACTTACCTCTGTCACTCTTTGTTTGCAGTACTCTATTACTCTATTGAAAGCTGTAATTTACAGTATGTCCTGTTATTAATGAGCAGTGTCTTCACCATTGCCATTTTCAACTAAAGCCAAATATTTTATTAAAAATCTCATAACATCATATCTCAAGTATTTGGATGGAAAACATTTGGAAATGCATTACTCACTGAAAGGTGTGTTTGTTGTATACAAGTAGCTCTAACTAACTTACCCAAAAGTGAAAGCTAGATATCACAAAATTCTTTAGATATTCACAAAGCAAGCATTTACAAAGGAGTACTGAAGTGGATTGCTGACTTCTGAATATATAGCAGGCATATACATGCATCTCTTGTACATAGTTTTAGCAAACCAGTAAGCCAGTCTATTCTTAGTAGGAATGCATTCACATCAGTCTTCCATGCTAAAAAACAAAGAGACGGTACAATGCTAAGTAATGGTTTCCCAAGTAGCATTCATCAAATTATGGAATAGTTTCGGATGAGGTCACCTGATAGCTTAGTCTCCAGGGTTTTGAAAATTTTTTGTTTCCTTTCAATTTTTCCCCCTAGGGATGAACAGTAAGAAAAGGAAAGGGATCTGAGGTTGAGGCTGATACAAAGGCTGTGCTTTATGTGCAGTCAGGCTGTCTCCAGCAATCAGCTGTTTAGCTGATGATATACATGGGCTGAAGAAACCTGCAGTGGGAACATTCCATCTTGAGATGCTTCTCCAAAAATGTGCTGGAAAGACAGGAAGCTGTGGATCTAGCCTGTAGTTGCCTCAAACTGCTGTGAAGGAGTCTTCTCATTCCCTTTCCTGTGCTGTCTCAATGCTTGTAGATCAGGAGAAAACTGAGACTGAGTAACAACTCTTCCCTTACCTGGCTTGGTCATAATAACCAGAAAAGTCTGATGCCAATGAAACAATAAAAAGTAAAATGATGTGTTATGGATGCTCCTCATTTTTGACTGCTTGCTCCCCCAAAGCACCTTCCCACTGCTTCTATATCATCATCATCATCATCATCATCATGAGTAATACGATTTATTTGATGCATCCTGCCATCAGGTTCTCCAGCATTCAGACTTTCTGCTACTCAAGAAACTGAAGAATTGCAGTTG
The DNA here is from genome assembly GCF_023343835.1 of Lagopus muta. NCBI lineage: Eukaryota > Metazoa > Chordata > Aves > Galliformes > Phasianidae > Lagopus > Lagopus muta. Next base: position 61,186,281 of record NC_064435.1, on the reverse strand, counting down.
AGAAACAGTACTCTTTATCTTAATATAAGATTCTATTTGGCAGTGGAAAATGATTCTCATCAAGGTCATCTCCTGCAGATTAGAACAGCTTTAACTCTTGCGGAGTTGAACAGGATGAAGACTAGAAGACATATGATAGTACACGTATCTTAGCATTATATCTACTTGCATGTCTAAGGATGATTATTCTACTGCATGGAATTTTTTCAGAAGCTCTCTGAGAGGAGTTGCACAAAATCTGATATATGAACACAGAAAACATTTTTGAGATTATTTCAAATACAATTACAGACATAACAATACCACAGCTAGGAAAATGTCAGTGTTTATTTATAGCCCTAATCGTGCCATCTAATATATGCATATTATTACAGTTTTTAAAAATTAGATATTCATGTCACAACTGCTTCTTTTTTTCAAAAACTGGTGAAAGCTAACTGTCTGCCAAGTGGTCTGCCTTCCATCAAGTTTTCTCTTTTCAAAGGGTCATATTTACTACAAAACACAGTGAATTAAGGAAAGGTCATAAGAGTTCTCTGTACAGGCAAAACAACATACTTTGCCCTGTATCATTTGCCAAAATTGTTTTGGCTGAATCTGTCCGTAATGATTCAGTATGAAGCAAAGATTTATGTGAATACTTTCAGTCTGAAAAGGCATCATAAGCTAAGTTGAAGATACCCAGTATCTGGAAGGCCTTACTCTCTGCCTATATTGATATACATTGATCCTATTCTCATCTCCACCCTTTCATTAACCAGATCTTGACTATCAGGAACAAGGAACCAATTCAAAACTCGGTTAGTTAATAAATCTCAAATCTTCATTCAGAAATGAGAGAAATGAAGCTGAACTTTCTAGAGCTTCCATTTTTCCTACTCACAAAACTAATGTCCCATTTTTAGCTTTCCATAGGTTCTGTAGTTCCATTGCGAGTGCTTGCAGTTTCACTGCTTTCACTTTTCAATGAGAAGATGTCACATGTAGACACTAAACATAGGTGACTGGCAAATAGATATCGTTGCCATTCTGAAAAGATTCTTCAAGGGTAGTTGTTTCTTTTTCCTGAGACTTTAAGTCCCGTGCCTCAAATTGGCATCCTACAGCCTGCAGATTAGAGTGGTTTTTCATCCTAGGGTTCGTGATGTGTCCTCCTTTTTTGCAGGTATGCCTCCCATGCACAAAGAAACAACATATGTGGAAAACAAACAAAACAAACAAACAAACAAAACAAAAACAAAAACAAAAAAACACCACACACACACACACACAAAAAAAACCCAAAGCCAACAAAAAACAGCTGAGCACTGCTCTGTTTTCAGCTGCCCTTCGCCTTGCTACATGTCAACATAGCAGTTAGAGTTATGAGAAAGGAAAAGGCAGACTTCTTTCTCTTTTTATCCTGAGTTTTTAGAGATATTGCTGTTGAATCTCTAAAGTATAGATAGTATAAATGCAGAAATGTTACTTCCACATTAGCTTTAGCATCAACATGGGATGACGTACTTATATTTTTAGCCACTTTTTCTTCTTTCCCTGGAGGAATCTGGGGAAATGTTGACTCTAGAAACATGATACATTTAAAAAAATGATAACCAGATCTAGCAACGTTATGCTTGAGACCTTGGAACAGTGACATGGATATTCTGACATGAAGTTTCACATCTCATCTTCTAGATGGAGATTAGGCGAGCAAAATTCCTCCCACTGTAAGAGAAGGGCATGTCAGAGCCCATATGATTACGTTGAATGTGTACAAGTCTACAGGGATAAGCAACTTGCATTCCAGGGTCTTGAAGGAACTGGTTGATGTGGTTGTTGAGCCACTTAACATCATATTTTAAAAGTCATGACTGTATGAAGAGGTCCCTGGTAACTGAAAAAAGGAAAATATCACTCCCATATTCAAGAAAGGTAGAAAGGAAGACCCAGAGAACTGCAGGCTGGCGCGCCTCATGTTTGTGCTTGGGAAGATCATGGAACAGATTCTCCTGGAAGAAAAGTTAAGACACAGGAGACAAGGAGGTGATCTGAGACAGCCAGCACAGCTTCACTAAGGACAGATCATACCTGTTCAAGCTGGTGGCCTTCTACAATGAAGTGATGGCATCAGTGAACAAAGGAAAGTCAACTGAAGTTATCTAGCTGGACTTGTGGAAGCCTTTCACATGGTCCCACACCACATTCTTATCTCTGAGTTGAAGAGTAGACTGTTCAGTGGGTAGGGAATTGTTGGATGGTTGCAGCTAGAGGGTTGTGGTCAATGGCTCTATGTGCAGGTGGAGGCCTCTAATGAGTGGTGTCCCACGGGGGTTTGTCTTAGGACTGGTGCTCTTTATCAATGACATCTTTATCTATGACATAGATAGTGAGATTGAGTGTATCCTCAGAAAGTTTGCTGATGACACTAAGCTGAGTGATACAGTTGATATAACAGAAGGAAGGGATGCCATCCAGAGCTACCTGGACAAGTTTGAGAACCAGACCAATAAGAATCTAGTGAGATTCAACAAGGTCAAGTGCAAGGTGATACACTTGGGTTGGGGCAATCCTAGATATGTACACATACTAGAAATTGTTGAGAACAGCCCTGTGAAGAAGGACTTTTGGGTTCTGGTGGATGAAAACCTTGATGCAAGCCAACAATGTGCACTTGCAGTCCATAAGGTCAATAATATATTGGGCTGTATCAGAAGAAGTTGTCCAGCAGCGTGAGGGAGGTGATTGTCCCTATCTACTTTGTCCTCGAGAGACCCCATCTGGAGTAGTATTGCATGCAGGCTTGGGGTCCTCAGCACAAGAAAGATGTGGAGACTTTGGAGTAGGTTCAGAGGAGGGCTAGGAAGATGATCAGAGGGATGAAATGCCTCTCCTGTGAAGACAAGCTGAGGGAGCTGTATTTGTTCAGCCTGGAGAGGGAGAAGGCTTTAGGGAGACCTCATTGTGACCTTCCAGTATTTAAAAGGAGCTTATAATCAGGAGGGAGAGAGACTTTTTACAAGATCGGATCATGGTAGGAAAAGGGAAAGCAATTTTAAACTAAAAAAGGGGAAATTTAGATTAGATTATATTAGGAAATTTTTCATTCAGAGGATTGTGAGTTTGTTTTGTTTTATATTAAAGACCAGAATTTTATTCTAAGTTCAGTCTTTGCTTTTATTAATAGATGTAAATGACAGCTTGCCTCTTCTACATGTCAAATTTAGATTATAACAACCAGTTGTGAAATAACTTGAGTTCTTGTTCACCATCTCCAAGTTTGTTGTTTTTGCAGCTTTCAGGATGCAGAGATATTTTCAGGGAAAGAACCCTGAGCCAGTTAGGGTTTTGAGATAGATACTGTTCTTACAGCTAGCTAGCCAAAAGCACTCAATGAACTCTGAAGTTACCATTTATTTTAGCTTGCAGTAAAACAATGAACCTTTTTAAATAGATAAGCGAGGCTTTCTTTGTAAAGTAAAAGAATATGAAAATATATCTTCCCCTGCTCACTGTATCCCTTCTTCTTTCCAGCTTTGCTCTGAATCCAGCAACTTTCAAAAGTTTCTTGAAGTACAGTCAATGCTGTCCTCTCTGCTCCTGAGAAGTAGTTTCTTTCTTTTTTTCTCCTCTCCTCTCCTCTCCTCTCCTCTCCTCTCCTCTCCTCTCCTCTCCTCTCCTCTCCTCTCCTCTCCTCTCCTCTCCTCTCCTCTCCTCTCTCTCCTCTCCTCTCCTCTCCTCTCCTCTCCTCTCCTCTCCTCTCCTCTCCTCTCCTCTCCTCTCCTCTCCTCTCCTCTCCTCTCCTCTCCTTTCCTTTCCTTTCCTTTCTTTCCTTTCCTTTCCTTTCCTTTCCTTTCCTTTCCTTTCCTTTCCTTTCCTTTCCTTTCCTTTCCTTTCCTTTCCTTTCCTTTCCTTTCCTTTCCTTTCCTTTCCTTTCCTTTCCTTTCCTTTCCTTTCCTTTCCTTTCCTTTCCTTTCCTTTCCTTTCCTTTCCTTTCCTTTCCTTTCCTTTCCTTTCCTTTCCTTTCCTTTCCTTTCCTTTCCTTTCCTTTCCTTTCCTTTCCTTTCCTTTCCTTTCCTTTCCTTTCCTTATCTCCCTAGGAACCCTTTATTCCTGCTGCAGGCTCTTTACTTACTGAGTTACTTACAGGCTTGCTCAAAAGGTTTCCCCCCCAGGTTTTCTTGAAGGCTTTTCCCAGCTTTGGACACTTGCTCACACACTCAGAAGTAGAAGAGCATTCCTTGGCCCAGAGCATTACCTCTGTCTCAGGTGAGATAGTGAATACCAGGTAAAAGGCGACGTGCACCTGCTGCCAGCCATTTTTTTTTTGAAGAACATAGTGCACAGTAAATCATGAACAAACCTGGCGCATCATTGCAAGTTTTTTTTTTTTTTTCCCCCTCGTTGAATTCCATGCTAAGTGTTCATCTTTATATTATCATCAGGAGATTTCACAGCAGAAGCAAAAACAACATTGCTCATAATGAATTAATGCAAACCTGGAAGAGAAATTAAGTGCTTTCCATTTTCTGTCATTAACGAATATAAGATAATGCAGGAGATGGCCAAAATAACTGCTTTGGAGGATGTATTATTTTAATAGAGCTAAGCTGTAGACATGATAGAGTGCTCTTGTATCAGAGCTAGAGGGTGTTTTATTTTGCACTGCCATTTCTGGGGTCTAAATTACTCCACTGCCCATGGTTATTTCTAAGGCAATGAAGTTAAAACAATATTTGGTATGATTTCTTGAACAGTCTGATCTGACAGTGAATTGATGGATGTGCTTAGGCTGTAATATATGAATACAGCTAAAAGATCATGGCAAAACAGATCTTATTTGAGAAGATGCATGTTTTATGGAATGTGCTTTTGTTGAAGTATGAATGCATATAAGTAGGGAGCATTTTACTCTTGATAATTAGAATTGGATTGCAGTATTGCCTATTCTGAGTGTCTGAAAATCAAAAGTCATATCCACATACCATGCTACTGGATTACAATCAAACACTGTTCTAGATATTCAAAATGATGTGTTGTCACTAGTTGCTAAACTACAAAAATCTGAAGCTTTTGCCTAAAACTGGAAACAGAATTAAGATTTAAAAACATCACATTAAAGAATGTCGCACAAGTCATAGTAACAACACTGTTGTTATGCACGTGGGCAAGAAAAGTAAAAGGGCAAGCCCTTACCCAAAGGGCATGGCACAGAAGAAACCTGAAAGCAAGGCTTAAGACTATTACAGTGTCAGTACTCATAGGTATAACAAGATCTAAAGCTGGCAGGCTGCTCACAGCCTAAAGGATTGCAATGCTCCCAGTGGAAAGGCAGAAATGAGGAGAGTGTAATACATTGGTTGGACAGACTGACAGAAGTGGAATCCTGATGCACGGCCTTTCCTAAGACTCCTAGGAATGGTGTGACCATTTTTGTAATAGTATAATCAGGCCATTAATAAGTTCAACACATTCTAAAGCCAACTTACCTTAAAAATGATTGCACTGCTCATCGTATTCGATCTAGCTTCTGGAAGGACAGGAAAAGTGCTTAACCCTGGTTGCACACTTTACACTATCTCAAACTTAACTTTCCTTTGAGAATGACTCATTCTGCTACTTTGTGCAGACTGAACAGACCATGGCAGTCTGTACTGCTTTATAATGTTTGTGTGTTTGTGTATTCATACACACACGCATCTGTTAAAAAAAAAAAAAGAAAGAGTCTGTGTATAGGAGGAAAGCTAAAATGCAGAAGAAGGATAAAGTAGATCACTTCTGAAAGCAAAACTAACCAACCAAGTTATTTGCACTGAAATGGCCATGAGCTACTCTGCCTGTGGCTAGTTTGCTGGCATTTTTTCATTATGGAGTCATAACTACAAGCATATGTTAAACCACAGATATAACTTCTGGTTTATTCATATTATTTCAAAGATAATAACACTGATGCATAAGGGTGACACTTAGAATCATATTTATAACTATAATGGAGGAGAATGTCAAAATCATAGCTCACAATTTAAAATATTTTCTCAACACCTTTGTGTACTGTCAATCTAAACCCAACCAAACTTGTTGATATAGACAAGATCTCATGAAAGTTATTCACCATATTTTTATTTTCTCTTAAAAAAATAGTAAAAAAAGAAAATTGGAATCTGATCGGGAGAAGTCACAATTAAAAAGAAAATTAAATAAGCATTATTCTTGGAGAGAATGTCTCATTTTCTTCTTTCCTTTTGGCAGTTTCCTAGGCTGCTGTGGATTGAAGAAAATAGGAATAAGCATCTTTCGACCACAAACAGATGTGCTTGATAAAGAAAATGTCAGCAAAAATACTAAAGCAATGTGTCACAGCAGCTTTCTGACAGATAGAGGGAAAAGGTAAAAAATGTTCTATCATGTCCAACAAGGTGTTCTTTTTGAGATTTAAAGATCACTGTGCAACTTTAAACATGTTTGTCACTTTGGCTCTGACTGGAGCTATCTGGAGCTTCACAAGAACTTTATCAGCTCAGCATAGGGGGGAAGAAAGAAGCCCATTCCCATTTATCTCAGCCAGGTTCCCTTCAAAGCCAACAAATAAATTACAGTGTACATTTGATACAAATTGATTTCTTAACTCAAATAACAATGTTGTCCTCCCAGTCAGGCCATGTGTCACTCATTCGCAAGCCTGAGTGAAAGGCTCAATCTGTCTGCGTGACAGAAATAGGCCTGACGCACCTCTTCGAGGAATGCTAATAACCCAGGCCTGGCCCGTGCCTTTGTGGGCAAGCCGTGATAAGGGAAATCAGCCCGTCCTGTCAAACACCGCCGAGCCCTGATCAGTGTTTGTTCCAGCAAGCTGCATAGGCCTTGGAGTCGCCATCCTATTTCATGTAGTAAATGAGAGGAAAATAAGATCCGGCTACTGCGGTTAAGATGCCAGTGACTGTGATGAAACCAGAGTGAAAGGAAACCCCATTGAATATCTTTAGCTGATCTTATCGGCTGCTGGAGAAATGAGATATTGGCAGGGGCTGTTGAGTTTCTCACAGCTGAGCAGGTTAATAAGGTTGGGAGGCAGGCCACAGGCTAATTGGATTTGCCTTGGTTTGATAAACAGTGGCAGGCCTATTGCCAGAAAAGCATACGCAATGTGGCTTTTTTTCTTTGTTTCTCTTCAAGTCATAAGAAAAAAAGTCTGCCTTTTTTTCTTTTCTTTTTCCTTTCCTTTCCTTTCTTTTTTTTTCTTTTTTTTTTTTTCTTTTCTTTTTTTTTTTTTAAGCTGAAGGTGTCTTCCTGAATTCCCAGATGAAGAGGCCAACCAAGTCAAACTGTGAAACAGTAGTTGTTGGGTGTTCTGATTTTAATCAAACACCATTTAACCTGCCTGACCTCTCAAAGTCAGCTCACATCAAAACAGCACAACTGTAAGGGCTAACTAGAAGCAGAAGGAAATAACAACCTACTGAAGCTTTCTGAAAGCTTAAAATATTCGAAAGGATCCAATTTTGCAGCCTTCTTTCCAGACACAGGCAGATGGAGAGAGATGGGAGGCCCAAGCAGCCGTGACTGTGCTGCTGGCAATGAGGGAGTGCTGGTCACTGCAACTCAGGCTGAAAAACCCCCTCAGCCCTCTCAATTCTATTCCATCCACTGGTCTCCTAAATCTTAGAGCTTTATTTTCCCTGGCAAGGACTTTGGATTGTTATTGGCAGGGCCCATTCAAAGAGAAATCACTGAGTGAAAGTGTTGCTGATACAAATACAGTGCCAGAGGAAAACAGTAAAGAATTATGTCCTCTAACTATAGCAGAAACAGTTAATATTCTATTAATTATAGGTACATCTCAATCAACTTGCATTCGATTACACATATTTTTAATATGTTTGAGAGAACAAGTGTATTTATTTCATGTGTACAGTGCCCCATATTTGCCTTAAGATCAGACTCTTCATGAACTTCTCTAGCCTCATTCCACATCCCACTGTGGAACACATCACCAGTGGGAAAAAATATGCCAGTTCAGTGGAAAGCTTCAAAGTTTCCCATTTATTTTGATTTGAATTAGTTTCTTTTGCATTCATGAAATAAATTTTCTCATGATCATATTCAGCAAGTCAGACACAAGCACACGATGAGGAGCTAGAAAGCAAACATTTCCAAACTTCTATTTTATTTTTCTTCATTTAGAATGTCAACTTCTTCTTTTTTACTCTTAAGCCTGTTCAGAATCTTGGTTAAAATATTACCCTGTAATTTCCATTATCTTCAGCTCTTTATGTTTATTTACTTATATTACTTTTTAAGTCATTACTTGTTAAACATACTTTACATTTACATAGTGCCTTTCATCTCAGTATCTCCGAGCAATATGCCAAAATTAAATATAAATTAAATATATTGCAGTCGTAATTTCTGAAATAGAAAGATGAGTAGAGATTTTTCTGATTAATAGTTTCCTGTGTAAAAATATTACATTTTCAAACAAAGCTTTAAAGAACATACTAGTTTTAACAAAAATTGATGGTGAAGTTAGGCTAATATTTTAGCGAGTTCAGAACAGGCTTAAGTTTCTGCAATAGTCCATTTCTGGAAGAATTTGGATGCCTCTCCATATATCCTATATATCTTGGGAGACCTTTGTTCATTCATCAAAATACAATCAAAACCTAATTAGACTTCTGAAGACAATCCATTTGTTTAGAAATATGAACTAACTTTCTGAAAAACAGTAGCAGGCCTCACCTGAAATGAGGGATAATGTAAATCTACGTCTTTTATCTGCTATCTGAATATCAAACCGCTGGCTTATTGAGTTTACATTTCCCTTTCATTCTCTGATACACTGAATATTTAATTATTTATAGGAAGTGGAATAGTTTGAACAGAACATAAAGTATATTTTTCTCAACAAAATGCAACTAAAAACGAGTCTCCCACATGTTTACCACATGTCATAACTGTTGGACTAGCAGTTTCTCTAGAGCAGAGAAGGTTCAGGCTGTTCAGAATTTACCACGTCCTTTGGCTCTGGAAGAAAACGTAAAGGAGAAAGAATGATTTGCCAGCAGGAGAGCTTCTCAGATCAAGATAATCAAAGAGAGATTTTTTTTCTTCCATTTCAGGCCTGGAAACATTTAAGAGAAATTTTGTTTCATGGTAAATACGAACAAAACCTGTAAATAGAACTGTAACAGAAAAAACAGAAAAAAAGAAAAAAAAAGAAAACCCAATCCCTGTATCATGATGGGAATTGAACTTATTCAGGGAAAATAAATCAAAGAAAACAATTTCTACTTAACTTTGCTTAAATTAAAATGCAGGTTTGTTTTTAGAGAAAGAAAACTCTTTCCTCACTTTGAGCATGTTTCTGGACACCATCCCACAATACAAAATTGGCTTTGTACTTACAATGACTTATGCATAATAGTTTCTTCCTTTCACATTTTGAGTGTTTTATTATTTTTGGATGGACATCAATACAGCATGTGGCACATGCATAAGGCAGACTAGGGTAATGTAAGAACATTTTCTGCAATATAAATACTGTATAAAACGAAGCCCTCAGAAACTGTTGTGCAAAACCTAGGTCCAGTACTGGTAAAATTAATAAAACTTACTCAAACAGTAGGATCAGTATTCAGTAGGTTTTTTTTGTTTGGTTGTTTGTTTTGGTTTGGTTTGGCTTTTTTTTTTTTTTTTTTTTTTTTTTTTTTGAGCCTCATATATAAGTTAAAGCAATATGCAATTCAAAAATGTCTCACTCATCCAAAATATTTTTAAGTTCATTTGGAATCTTTAATTGGTCTATTTTTCTGACAACCCAAAATAACACTAAACAGATCATGAAAGACAGCAAATAAAAAAATAAAATAAAATGTGGAGAGACTACTGATTTTAAAACTACATCAAAACCAAGTAGAGATTACATTGTAATGTGGCCAAGAAATACCTTTAGTGGTTTGTTATATTTCAGAAGTTTAATAAAAGAATAGCTCGGTGAATGCATTTTCTATTGAGATTTAAAATCTATGATAAATGATTATGTGTTATTGAACTCAAATTTCTTTATAGACAAAAAAATAAATCAAGGCTAATAACAGCAGCTCCAAAGACATCTCATGAAGTCTAACGTGTTTTTAGCTTTAATCTCAGTGAGCAGCCTCTTGCCTTTAATGGAGTTATTCACTATATATAAAATTGAGCAGAAGACCACAACTTTAGAAGATGAGGGTTTAAAGAAACAGAGTAATTAGTACTCTGTAATACACAATGAATAGGTCTTGTAACAGGGCACTGGCGTTTTCTTGGAGCATCACTGTACTGTTATTTTTGAAAGAAACAGATATATCTAGAACTTGGAAAAGGTAACTACCTCAAAACACAGGCAAGCTATAATCAGCAGGTACTGTTGAACAGTCTGATTCAAGAAGTTTCCCCTCTACTGTGGCAAAACATCAACATTTATGAAATTTCACATCTGGAAGACAAAGCAATAGACATACAAAACAGAATCTGAAATTGTTGATCTTTAATAATAACCTTAATCAAAATGCCTGTGCAGGATTTCATAACCAATAAGGAGACAAAGCAACTCAGAGTCTTCCAAAAGCATAACGCACTGCATATATTTGGTTTTACAGTCACCAAAAGGACAGCACACAGATTTGTACAAAACATCATAAACAATATATGAATTTCAAAGTACCTAAACAGAGACATGTCCATGGAAAAGCTTAAAAAGCTAGTAAAACTGAGCAATTGATTCAACACCAGATTTTATACAGAAGCAAAAACGGACAGGGAAACTGATTTTTCTCTGCCTTGACTGGAAATTAAGCAATAAGCAATTGACTTGGTTGTCTCAGGTCCAAACTAACACCTCATTCCATTGTTAAAGTTCTACAAGATGTTGCTTACAGTAAGTACTTATCAAGATTGAAATACCACTTATTTAATTCCTAGCATTTTTATGTTCCCTTCATTGCATATTAATCAGTAATAAGAGTTTAAAACAAGAATTTCATAAGATTCATTTGTAGTTCATTAGAGATTTTTTTAATCATAAAAAAGATTGACAATCAGAATAGTCTCTTGCAATGTCTCCAAATGTATTATGAGAAAATACAAGAAAATGAATAAAACCATTTATAATGTAATAGGAAGCACAAATATATACAAATATTTTAACACAAATGTAATTTGCTGCCCATTCTTTTTCATCCATGATTACATGTATGTTAGAGGAGTCGCTGGATTCCAGCCCCTCAGTCACATCTATACCATTCTATATTATTTAATATAGATTTTTTTAATATAGAGTATTATTTAATATAGAATTATTTGATCATTCTTTACTTGTATTCCATAGGAACTTAGAGCTACCTCTATCTCTATGGATTTTTCCTCTGCTTATTGAAACTAATTTCAGTTTTGCACAAATAAAGGAAATGACATGATTCTGAATATCTATATTTTGCAATCTCAAGACTGTTGAAAATGGCTAACCTGAAGAACAGCCATTATTTGAAAATCAGATATTCCAAGAAATGTAAGAAACAGTAGAGAAATAAAAGGAAACATTTATAGGCATTTTAAAAAACATGATCTTCAAATTCTAATGTGAAGACATTAATGTTACATAAATGTTTTTTTCAAATATTAGTAAGGGAAAAATTTTGACTCATATACATTCCTTTTTTCATAATCACATCACTGGATTGTTTTATATTATTCTGTGATGAAGTAATATAGCCAAAATTTCTCCTTCCAAGTTGTTTCCAACAGATGAGCTTCTATTTTTCAATGTTAGTTTTTAATTCAAGCTTTGAGTATATCACAGGCTATACATACCTTAGAGAGTAGATCTGCACAACAGGAGTGGATCTGTATCACAAACTGTTGATGTCCAGAATCCATTGTTTACACAGGACACGTACCTGAGGTTTTAATTAAGATTTGCTCAAGTCTGATTTTATGAAATGAATATTAGTGACTGGATTATGTTAGATATCCTCATTGAGCTCAAGCTTCAGTTTAATTTTACCTTAAAAGAAGGTATTTTATGGCTCTGTGATGAAATAGATGAATAAATGGCAAGGCTACATTTACATTATAGGCCTATATTAATGAATAGTGTGGACTAGCAGAAGCTTATCCACTGAGTACAAGAAGTAGTGTTAAGAACTTCTGGTCTGCACATCTCAGGGTGCATTTTGAACTTTGATGCAGATAAGAGTGGTGCAGTGAACCTATTTGTGTTTGAAGTGCGTTGGGTGCATTTCCTGATACACCAGGAAATGTATTCCAGTTGCGCTCTGAGACGTTTATGATGGGAATCATAGTAAGGGGGAAAAATCAGTAGACTGACTTCACAGTCTCCCTGTTACTCTGAAATAAAATGATAATGCAAACATTCTATTTCTTTCAATAAATTATTCAATAATTTTCTGTATTCATAGTACCTCCATGTTTTGTCAGAAGAATTTTCATCATCACAACCTGATTTTTAGGATCTCTGTGTCAGACCACTCTTTCCCTTTCCGGAACAGTCAAAGTTACAGTCAAATGTTACCAATTCATTGCTCACTTCAGGATTTAATTTTCATCTCTATCATCGTAAGTAATAAATTTCTATTTAACATCATTCTAGATTATGGTTCTCAGTTAAAAGTATCTTCTGCAGAAGTGTATCTGATCTTTACTAACATGCTAGCTAAATAAGATCTATCAACTTTCTCTAAGATACAAAGACAGTTATTTCACCAGTGAAAAAAGTTTGTCTGGAATGATATGTCTTTACTTAATGCAGTTTTTGTTCTCCTGCTTTTTATTTATGTCCACGTTTATACTTTCCTTCAAATTTTTTTCTGATATTATCTATTAGGTCAAGTTATTTAGGTCAAGTTTATACATTTCTCTTTCAATTTGACATACCTAGAAGTGCATGTGATATCTTGCTTCATAGGCTAGTTTTCATTTTTCCCATATTTCTTAGTTGGAAATCATCAGATCTTTTTTACTGAACACATTTACTCTCTGAATTTTCCTCGCCCTCGGATATGGAATTTTAAATTCTGTACCTTCACTCTCATTAACCATCAATGCCTCTGCTTTCTATTGTGATTGTCTTTAGTGAGAATCACAGTAATATATTCAATTAGGATTTTCAAAATGTACCTCATTATTACTGCATAGAAATCTTAGCTTTCTGACACTTTTAAACTTAGTGATCTCAGTGTCCTTTCTGAGATGTGCCTATAGTTTATAACACTTTCTTTTGTTACAAACAGAGGATATTAATGTCCTGATTCAATAACTCTTCCATGTAGAAAGCTATCTTAGTAATTCTTTCTCTAAAGATATCAAAGAAATTTCTAAACAAATCCAAATAAAATCCCATGGTTTTATAGCAGACCTTCCACAGTCCTCAGTAAAGGTCAAGGTTTTCAAGACTTCCTCACAGTGAATTTGACCACATCATAGAATTATCCAGTTCCCTTACCTTTCCAATGTGATGTAATGTCCAAAATTGTTGAACAAACACTTTATTACCTCCTCTATCACTTAAAGATCACTTAAAGATGCTAATGTAGACATATCCCAGGATGGATTGTTGTGACATTCCACTTGCCACAGCCTTCTGAGTGCTATCAGGCAGTTAGTAGCTGTGTACCCTCTCAGACATTTAGGCACCAACTTGTATACAAGAACACTGTGGGACATAGCGTCAAATGCCTTGCTAAGTCTGAGCTGAGTACGGTAAGTAACATCCATTTCTTGTCCACAAGTCAGTCATTTTACTCTAGAATATAGTCAGGCTGATCAGCTGTGATATATCCTTGACAAATATATGGTGACTCTTCCCAGTTGTCTTTAACTCCTTCAGATGTCCAGAAATGTGTTCCAAAAGAACTTGCAACGTGATTTTCCAGCCCATAGTTTAACAGCTCCCTTGTTAAGGTGTTTCTTTTCAGCTTGCTACATTACATTTGTTGATTTTGAAACAAGAGAGATTCCAACTTGAAATAAGAAAAAACTTTTTCCTTGTAAGTATAGTCAGAGAAACAGAGAGGATCTGCAGTCTGCATCCTTGGAGACACAGCTGGATGTAGTCCTGAACAAGGAGGGCTGATCTCATAGATGACTTTCCCCACACTCCTGCTGAGCTGGAAGTTAGACTAGATTACCTATTGAGATTCCTTCCATCATGAATTATTTAACAGTTTAGTGGTTCTATAAACATGCCAATGCATGTTTGAAGCATGTTCACAAGATCTAAGTCAAGGATTCCCAAGAGCCAATACTGTATTTTAGGATTAAAAATAGCTCCATAAAGCTAGAGACACTTTGTTATACAGTCAGCTTCTGTGTCATGTGTAGAAAACAAACCCAGAACATGAAACGCTTGACATCCTCTGTCAATGATTATTAGATCACTTATCATCAACTTTTCCATTTTTTTAACTATTGCTCTTATCATTAGAATTTTATTCTGTCTGACTATCATTCTATCTTTTACTGGCCTGTAACAACAATGGGATTTCAGGTATTGGTTTGTCTTTATGTGATCAGAATCCTAACACAAAATTGGAAATGATTACAGTTTCTGACCCATGTCTTAACTTAAACAGATAATCGATAGAAGATTCAATCTCTATTCAGTTTCTCATCCCAAGTAGTGTTGTATAGTTCAGCCAGATAAATTATTTTCCCTGGAAGGTGTCTCAGATAAAGCATTGTTTGCTAAAGACAATTATACTTCATTATGCATAAAAAGATCACATGATATATACCATTTATTTATGAATCTTCTCAAATTTGGCACAGCTGTTCCTGATCTGCAATGTTTGCAGTGTTGCTTTACCCTTCAGAAGACTTTTGCTTGCTTTCATCAGAGTAGTTTTTAGGCATACAGCTTTTCTTGCACACAGTATAGGACTCTGCTCTTTAGTTTTTGTTTTCCTAATGCTTGCATTTAACAACATTCAGTAGTGTCAATCTCCCAGCTCCTTTTTATATATACTTCTTTCTGAGTACCAATTATCCTGTTCTCTGTTGTCCCTCCTGGTCTGCAACCTTTATGGATTAAAATAATCATATTCATTAGCTATTCCATATTCTGGAAGATATTTTCTCAATAACTCTTTTTCAACTTTTTTACTAATCTGTTTGCAAAAGACAGAGTGGAAAACTTAGGAGAAGAGTCAGGTAGCAATTCATTAGTGATTTTACTAATGTACTAGTGAGTAAAGAGCAAATCTGGGTATTCCAGATAACTCCATCCTTATCCAAAGGATACCAATTGACTAAACAGGATGGTGTTACCATTACATCATTAACACAGAGTCTAATTGGATGATTCTACTCTAAAGGAAAGTCAGTATTTCCAAAAGGATCTAAAAGCTTCTTTTCTCCTGTTAACATTAATTAATTAGCATTAATTACTGTAGCCAGAAGATTCATATTATAATTTCAAAAGAGGTTCACTTATGTGCGTAAATTAGAAAAGCAATGAGAAAAATACATCAAATAAATTCAGTGTATACTCAACAACAAATATTAATATGTAAGAAATAGTAGAATGTAAGTGAAGATTAGTAAGTTGTATCCTTCTTCAGCCAGCCATTTCTCTCATAGTTTTCAGCACCCATCATCAAAATTTCATATGACATGATCAAAATAAACCAGCTTGTTGAATTCTCCCTAAATTACAATCTGGATATTTCAGGGAGATAAAATACCCACGCCATTTTTTCTCCTCCACAGACTCCAGAAATCTGACCATTTTGTCTAAATTACTTCACGATAAAAGTTTAGAGGTTAAAAACCTTTCAGAGATATTTAGAGGCCCATCCTGAATAGAAGTTCAGAACATTATAACTGATAGTCTTCCCAAAGCAAAAAACTACTGAACCTCTGAAAATGTGGATTTTTTTCAGTTACACAGACAAAATCTCAGTTACTCCAGAACTCCTTCATACTTCCAGGCTGTGAATCTCCAACATATTCACATCATTCTAGATAATTCATAACCATGAAGTTGAAGATATGGGAGTTCAAATTCACAGACTATTATTGAGGAGATGTGTTGTGCTTATTTTCATTTTGGAGGAAAAACAAGCAAGACAAGAAAAAGCTTTTCTTGTAAAAGTGCATACTTTGAATACTGTAAGTCATTTCCATCATGCTACCTTATATATTTTGATTGATCATTCAATACACATGGTCAAATTCACAAGCAGAGCTATATACATTCACATGCAGAGCAAAAAGTCTCTGTTGATTATGAAGTTGTTAATATTGTTAATAGCTGAGATTTTGAATTAAAGCAGTACCATGGTTTGGAAGTAAATTTTCTATTTATTTTTCCTACTGTTCTTGTGTGAATTTTGAGATGTAAAGTAGAATTCTTTTTTTTTTTTTTTTTTCTTTTCAGAAAATAAAATTAGAGGCTTCACTGAAAAGTGTCTCAGAGTGTTTGATTTTTTTTTTATTTATTTTTTTAAAGTTAATTCAGTTCAGAACTACTGTGGGCTGCTCTACCTGCAGATCCATGAAACACACTTGCTAGCTATTCCTTAATGAAGCTGTACACTATTTTTTAGCAGACTAAATTTGTTCAAAAATAAGCCAGCCAGAATCAAGTGTCTCGTAATCAATTCCTTTATTCTGTTGATACACTTCTATTGAATCAAGTTACTTGCTAATGGAGAAGTAGCATAAGTCTTGTTTTCGGTAGAGTAATACCATTCTAAAACTTGTAACATTTTAGTGGCAACGTCTTATCCATCATGATGAGTCCTGGACTGAGATATTCCCAACTGGCAGAGAAGTACATACAATTCCAAAAATGTTTGAGGAGATTTCATTTTGGGAAATTCAGTCATTTCTTAGATATTCAGTAAAAGGTTTTTAGCAGTGATAGGAAGAAAAAAACATACCCTTCCATCATATTTTTTTCTTCTAATTCTAAAATTTCATTGTCTCCCTTGACTTTTCCTACAGACCTCTGCAAAATGGGATCTGGTAGTTGTTTGTATATTAAGTCGGTTCTTCCAGTCTCTCAGACCACATTGGAGAAAAGGTATTTCACAGTACTATCCATGGAAATCTTCCTTTGTTAGTCACCAAACCCAATGAATTCACTGGTTATCAAGTGAAGTGTTTAAGTAATTGCCTTCTTATTCATGTTGATTTCTGGAGCTATAATACAGTGTTAAACTTCATCGTTCTCTTCATGGTTTCATCCCATGCAGCAGCCCTAATCTTCAATAAGAAATGGCCATACTGTGAAATCGTGGTATGGCCTCCAGCTAGCTCTGCAGTAATCAGGCACCACATGGCAACACAGAATGAGAGACTGTGATTTCTGCAGCTTATGGTTACACAGTTCAAATATTTGTGGTGGATGTTTCTAATCACAGTTCTGTTTTCTGAAGTATTACATGTTAAATTGTGTATATCACTGACTTTCTGACATCGCTCATCACATTCCTATATACTAAAGTTGTGATGGAAGGCCAGAAAATAAGAATAGTGTGTTATCTTTAATACCTAACTTTAAAAATTCAGCAAGTCCCTTAATTGTGTAATTGCAACAAAGAAAAATTCCCCCCAGTTTGAAAGTGAGATGAAATGATTTCTTGTGAAGAAGCATAAAATGCTATATTTGCTACAGATTTAGATGTTAATTTTGGCTAAACTTCTCAAATAAGTCTACATTTCTTGAGAATATATCTTACACCTATTCTAGTACACTGTTCTTTACAGATATTCTTATAATACAGATTCAACTGCTTCCGAAGCAGCATCATCTCTGAATTGCAAAACATTGTTTTCATAATGACAGAGGAAGCATTTAAACTGCCACGGCAAGAAAATTTCCTCAGTGAAGGGAAAAAAAGATACAGCATTCCCCATAATCATTGTACAAAGGCAAATAGATAGAGAAATTATGTGTAGAAATATATGTTAACAGAATTCTGGCCAAATTTGTCAGTTTTCATAAATGAGTTCCAACCTTTCTGTGAAAATGAAGACCTCTGTCATTATTACAAGTAAAGGATGAAAAAAAATCTGCACATCAGCCTACAGTGTTCATTGCTCAAGTATAAAATTCATTTAGAGTAGACACTCTTCTATATTTTTCCTCTTGGAAGAAGAAACCACAGGGAATATTGGGAAATGAGGAATAGAAAAAACCCCGTTTCTTAAAATTCTGTAAAATCCTGCTTCTTAGAAGGCGTAGAGATACCATGAGTAGGCAAAATAACATCTATTTTTTGTTTGTTTGTTTTTTTTTTTCCCATTTTTCTTTTTGACATATACTTCCTGAATAAACAAATGTGATCTTTATGGATAATCAGTTATCCAGTTCAACTGTCTGTGACACAAACTAGTAACCTGTGGAAAACATTCACTAACAGCTTACGTATTCGTTAGCTAATATCAATCAGTACAGTTTTACTTTTTAGCTGGAGCTATGAAAAATGCATGAAGGTAGAGATGAACTCTGGCTTGTGGCATTTGTTGTGAAAGCCCAGAAGCAGCAGTAACCCGCAACCTATCATGCATAAAAGCAGAAATAACATTTATGAGCTCACTCATGTAAAGCTTGAGTAGTCAGATTCATGAAATTCACCGAGATTTGGATTAAATTTAAAGCATTCTATACAGCTCTAGTTTTGATTAGAGCTCTGTGTGCACTGGAAAAAAATACCTCACTTTTGAATGGAATGTATATTTTTAAGAAGTTTGAATGTGCTTAAATCTAAATTGGGATCCAAGCTTGATCTTAAAATGTACAGTGAGTCAATTTACATTCAGTGCTGGGGAGAGGTGGGGGTAGAAGAGGAGGGACAAAATAGATAAGACTCCAGCCTCTTAGAATTTTAACTGTGGATACAGGTTATTAAGATAAAGATCAAAACATGACTGACTTTTACCACTTGTATATGTGAAATTATGAAGCCTGAAGTGACCAGAGAACTTAAATTAAACAATAGAAACTCTGTAACACTGATTATTTTTGCTTTTAAAGGAACAACAAAAATCTTTTCTCCCATCACTTCACTTCCCATTTAGAAAAAAATAAATAAATAAATAAAATTGCACGATCTTTCAAAAATTATTCCAGGAATTCACTCTTCTACTTTCCATTTATAGTTCATAGAAATAGCTTAGATTTAGCAACAAAGGGAAAAATAAGCATTTTGTAAATCTAATTTGCATCACAAACTAATAACATTTTATGATTTGTATGTTTAAATTCTGTATAAATATCAGCCGCTGAGGCTTTCACGTATTTTCAGTTGATGCTGAAAAAATCACTGAGGCTTAGAATTTATTTTAATATCTAAATAAATTCTCAGCTCATCATTCAGATGACTTGTGGACTGCAAATAAAGTTATACAATGCATGAAGATGAAGAGATTAAATCACACATCCAGTCAGTTGCAATATATAAATATAAATACGTACATACATACACAGTCATGCACTCCCCACCCCCCATATGCACAGTTAAGTTCAGATCAAATGCTTTGATTCAAAGCTGTCCTTTGGCTGTAGTTCAGACTAGACCAAAATAGCTTGGTTTTTCTTCCCCAGTTCTGCAAAGCTAAAACCTTTAATTTGTAAAAAGCGGACATTCTATGGTGAATCTATTTAAAGAAGAAAGTTCTGACAAGGTTCTGCCATGTGGTGCCAAACATTTGAAAATTAGGTAGCAAAACTTAAGTATTAGAGAATCTAGTTTTACAGTTAGTCAGTCCATTTTTTCTAACTGCATTGTAACAGAAGTTTTTTTTTTAGCAGGTTTTGGACCTAACTGGAATACTTACATCTGGATAGACTGTCATTAATTGTTTTTCTATTTCTAATTTCTAAAATAAAGTATTTCTTTCACAGTGTTAATTTATATATATATAACTTCCTTCATTTTGTTTTCTTCTAAAACGTCTTAAGAGCTTGATACAAAATAGCAGGTTTTTAAAAGAGGAAAAATATTGCTGATTACTTTTTAAAGTACATTACTTCAAAGTCTGCTTAGTTCCTTTCCTATCCTTATGATTATCCACTTTTTAGAGTAAATCATTAAATTCAATTTGAGACTGAATTGCCTAGACCAAGTATATATATGTTATGAAATTCAGCAAAATATTGCTCCCCACAAAACAAATCAAAACAAACAGTAAAACTGTAAATGGAATTCTATCCAATCTCCGTACTGAAATTCATAAACTCTTTAATCAATTTTCTAGTTCTCAGGAATACCAGCTATTCAAAAATTCTAGTATATTAAATTATTTTTATGGTAACTTACCTATTAATCTAATTAAATTACTGGCAGCTGATTTAAAGATCATTTGTGTGACCATTATTAAAAGCCCAATTATGTTGCAAATGTATAGTACAGAATGGTTCCTCCTTCTTAGTGAGACATATCATTCAGAGAGAGACCAATAATAAAATCCTTTTGAATTAAATATTCAAGATTTTCTTTACTTATGGTGTTTATCTGAAAGTTTAGCGTGTCTAGCAGTTAAACTCTGGAAACAAGGGCATGTCACCTGGGAAGAATACGGGGATGCCGTCTGGACTTGCAGATATGGGATCAGGAAAGCCAGGCGCAGGCAGAACTGAAATTGGAGAGGGATGTGAAAAACAATAGAAAGGCATTCTACAGGTACATTGTCCAGAAGAGATAGGCCAAAGCAAGTGTACCTCCTTTGGTAAATGTAAAAGGAGAACTGGCTTCAACAGATGAAGAGAAGGCTGAGGTACTGAATGAGTTTTTTGCCTTGATCTTCAATGATGGACAGGATTCTAGTATTTGTCACATCCCTGAGCCCTGCATCCCTAAACCTCTAGATGGGGACTGGGGTGGTAAACCCCCCCCCCATTGTAAGGGCAGAGCAATTCTGAGACCACCTCCTGAGACTGAATGCGTACAAGTCTATAGGGCCAGATGGTGTGCATCCCAGGGTTCTGAAGGAGCTGGCTGAGGTGGTTGCTGAGCTGCTCTCCATCATATTTGAAAAGTCATGGCTGTCAGGTGAGGTCCTGGATGACTGGAGGAAGGGACATATCACTCCCATTTACAAAAAAGGGAGCAAGGAGGACCCAGGGAACTACAGGCCGGTGAGTCTCACCTCTGTGTCTGGGAAGATCGTGGAACAGATCCTCCTGGATGACATGCTTGATCACATGAGGAATGAACATGTGATCTGAGACAGCCAGCACGGTTTTACCAGGGGAAGGTCCAATCTGAACCTTCTATGATAGAGTGACAACATTGGTAGACAAGGGAAAGTAGACCAATGTCATTTACCTGGACTTGAGAAAGGCCTTTGACATGGTCCCTGTCATGGTATTGTAATTTTTGGTTTTTGGTATTCCATATCATAACATCACGTAGTGCACTGGAGTTAAAGTGTTAATGCTCCAATTCCGGGTACCTGTCCCTCTACATCATGGAAGTCATGGGGTCTGGCCCTTCCTAGTTTGGCGGTCTCTTAGTGCCTTGCAGTGGGTGCTGGAGGGTGCTTTTCTAGCTATACCAAACTTTTCAGGTTTGACTTTGTCTCAGGAGCTCTCTCTCTCTCCCCTCTTTTATTTGATTTATTTGTCCGATATCATAATCAGTAAAATAAGTTTTCCGCCGTAGATCATTGCTGCTGTTTTGTTTTGTTTTGTTTTGTTTTTTTGCTTTCTAGAGCTCAGCTCCCGTCTCCTTATCCCTTTTTCCTTTTCCTTCCCATTTTATGGGGTCATAGGGGCCCAGGGGCTACTGCCTCCCTGTCACGGGCATAGATTGATCTAATTAACTCTTTGACAGTCCCCACTACATCCTTATCTCCAAATTGGAGGGACTTGGATTTGATGGGTGGACCACTTGATGGATAACCAATTGGTTGAAAGGCCGCAGACAGAGGGTGGTCATCTATGGTCCTATGTCCAGGTGGTGGCCAGTAACGAGCAGTGTCCCCCAGGGGTCTGTCTTGGGACCAGTGCTCTTTAACATCTGTATCAATGACATTGACAATGGAATTGAGTGCATCCACAGCAAGTTTGCGGATGACACCAAACTGAGTGGTGCAGTTGACACGGTAGAAGGAAGGGATGCCATTCAGAGGGACCTCAACAGGCTTGAAAGGTGGGCCAGGTGAAAATAATGAGGTTGAACACAGCAAAGAGCAAGGCTTTGCACTTGGGCTGGAGCAATCCCAGGCGTCTATACAGCCTGGAAGGAGCGGTCCTTGAGAGCCACCCTGCAGAGAAGGACCTGGGGGTCTTGATGGATGAAAAGCTTAACATGAGCCAGCAGTGTGCTCTTGCAGCTCAGAAAGCAAATGGTATCCTGGGCTCCATCAGAAGAGGGTTAGCCAGCAGGGACAGAGAGGTGATTGTACCCCCTTCTACAGGGTTGGAAGGCACCTCAAGGATCATGAATTTTCAAACCCCCTGCCACATGCAGGGCCACCAACCTCCACATTTAATACTAGACTAGGCTGCCCAGGGCCTCATCCAATCTGGTCTTGAACAGTCTAGGAATGGGGCATCCACAACCTCTCTGGGAAGCCTGTTCCAGCACCTCACCACTGTCATAGTAAAGAACTTTCCCCGACATCCAACCTAAATCTTCCCTCCCTCAATTTAAAACCATTTCCCCTTGGCCTGCAGTTATGTACCCTTTCAAAGAGTTGATTCCCTTCCTGTTTGTAGGTTCCCTCTAGGTACTGAAAAGCTGCAATTAGGTTGCTCCACAGCCTTCTTTTCTCCAGGATGAACAAGCCTAGCTCCCTCAGCCTGTCTTCATAAGGGAGGTACTCCCCTGATCATCTTTGCGGCTCTCCTCTGGACCCTCTCCAACAGCTCTCTGTCCTTCTCACAGTACTCCAGATGGGGCCTCACAAGAGCAGAATACAGAGGGACAATCACTTCCCTGTCCCTGCTGGCCACCCCTCTTCTGATGGAGTCCAGGATACCATTTGCTTTCTGAGCTGTATCTTTCAGCTGTATCTTACAGTGGACAATTTAAGAGGTGTTAGCAAAATCCAGAAAAGTTGATTATTTTGAAGTAAAAGCTTAGGATGTCTCCTGTATCTATTAATTAGTAGGACTTTTCAAAGTCTAAAGTTTATTTTCTTCAGTTGTTCATTGCCAGCCTCAGTCTACCCAGGTAGAAAACAGTTTTCTAGATAGAAGGACGATAGGGACAGTAATATTGTTAAGTGTTATCACTGAACGAAGAGAAAAATCCAATTAACTTTGATAATAACAAAATTTCCTATGTGATTCTCTGTCCTTGTCAGTGATAGGAAATATACTTTTTTTTATCAATGTTCTCCTGAAACTGTAAGTAACAAAATTGCTTCTGCTTTCTCTCTCAGAGTTGTTGCATTTGCACAGGGAGTCCTTGAAAGGGTGAGTGTGCAAGGTTGAAACAAACAAATTAAACAGGAGAAAAAATAGTAAAAAGAGCAGGAATGGCCACAGACAGAGGCAGGAAGTGATGTAATTATCAAAGTGGGGAAAAAGACTAGGAGAATGAAATCAGAAAAGAAAGGTTCTGGACATGGAGAGCTAACTCCCTTTGTAGCTATTAAGGCTACACCTGGAAGAAATTTTTTACTTAGGATCATACTAGATAGATATCAGGATCCCTTCTACATGTTTTCAAAATATCCATGCCCTTTATTCACAACATCCCATGAAAAGCCATAGTCACACTAAAAACAATGTCCTTAATCTACACTGCACTCAATTACACTAGCAACATTGGTCTTAATATAATTAGATTACAGAAGCATAATTTGGACACTGCTATTAGCAGACTGAAGAGAAAAGGACTTTAGTGAGAGAAGTAGATATAGATAACAGATTTCAAAAAACCTTGGCAGGTTACTTTTGCTGAGCTTTAATAAATGGTACACTGAAATGACAATCTCCAGATATCTTCCACTTGAAAAGTAATATTGATTTTGAACAATGAAAATATAAATATCTAATTCCAATTCATAGATACCCTTAACCCCCTCTGAAAATCCTGCTAGATCTCTATTTAAATATTTATGCACTGGAAAGACAAATGAAGTGTGGGACAGCACATGGGTGGAGACAATCAAAATGAAAATACTTCTTAGTAATAAATTAGTTTAATAGAAAATAATAATAAGAAGAAAATGCAAGTTTAATATCAAACAATAACAGCAAAAACTGCAGCAATCTTCCAGTGTGATCTTAACTGGCAGCTTTGCTATTGAGGCAGGAAGGAGAATGTTGGACTATAATAAATTATGTGAATTGAAATCTTCTTTCCACCAGCTAAGACTCCTGTGAAGAAATATTTAACAGTTTCATTGCCTGTTCTCGATGGATTTGTTCTACTACAAACATTCAGTGGAACTGAGGTCTGCTCTTCACAGAAAGAACCGTGAGACCAAAGTACAAACACCAAGAAATCATGGATCATTTGTGATGTATCATCACAAAGATTATACACTCCAAGAATCCCTGTTTCCATGTTAACTCCACAAGTTTTCAGTCAGTGACATTTATTCTCTTTAGGGTTCTTCATGAAATGAAGAAATATAGTGTAATGCTACTAACATTATCATTCTGCCTTAAATTCCAAAATGCCAGGACAGTACAAAACGTGCTTGTGCCCAATCTTTTGGAGTTTAACTGCATACCAGTGATATGAATTAAGTAGTTGCCACATTTGTCTTGTTTGTCCCTCTGTGAGAGTTTGCCAGCCTAGCCCTAGCAACTCTATGATTTATATCACTGTTTTTGAGTGATTTTAGTATTGTTTTTTTTTTTGTTGTTGTTGTTGTTGTTTTCAGTGTAGCAGACTAAAGTAATCTAACTTTGCAATGATTACTTTAATATTTCAAGATTCAAAATTTCAAGTAACGGTCTTTTTGCAGCTCTAAAGGGTTTTGCAGAACTAAAGGTCTGGGCAACCTTTTGGAGAAAGCAAGGCTTGGCAGCTATTACCATCCCTCGTGTCATCCCACATGAATCTTTACCTGAATTTATTCTGTCATTCCTTTTCAGTCCTGTACTTTGTGGGCCTATATAGGCCCTTAAATCCTACATAAACTTAAGAAAAAGAGGGAAGACAAATTGTCATAAAAGCTGCTGACTCTCTGCCTCCTAGGACAAAGAGATATTTATGCATGGTCAAAAACAATTTATTAAGGTAACATCAGAGGCACAAAATGTTTCCAGAAAAAAAAATTAGTTTTCTGACATGATGATTAAGGTGTTTTACAAATTGTCATGAGAATAGATTTAGTAAAAAAATTATTTAATAGAATTATCTTAAAAAATTTAGATTACATTCTTCTTGAACCAGCTGATCTACAATAGTGAATGGGCAAGTGTGCATGTATATACATATGCACGTTCTAAAAGTGAACATCTCATATACATTTACAATGAATTTCCATAAACTGACTGTAATTTTCATAAACTTGTGGTTACATTTTGTAGATGTAGTAACTTGCTGTTAAATGAACCATAAAAACATTTTTAATGAAAACAAATATATCAAATCAGTCACTAAAACAGAAAACCATTAAGAAAACCTGTCTGATGAGAAAATGGCCTTTCCTCCCTTCTTTCCTCTATTTTTTCCTTCACACATCTGATCAAATAAATCTAAAATACCTCTCAAATGGAAAAGAGTTGAACTAAAATCCCCCATATTTGAATCATTGTATTGAAGTAGCTACTAGTACTAACACAAACAGTTTAAAGAAAACAATTACTGTATTTAGAGAACAGAATATGTGCCTAGACCTTATTTTACTGGAAAGAAGTGGTTATTTTATTGATACAAATGTGACAATCTTAATTCAGCTTTACATATAAAGAACACTATAAAGAATACTATAAACAGAGCTGCTTTCATATATGACGTTAATATGAGGAGTCCTTCAGCTGATTTCAACCGAAGGAGAATCAAAGATTGGAAGCCAGCACTTAACCATACTAACAGAAAGAACACTAAGCTATATGTAACAAAAGGCCTTTACAATAACAGGCTAGAAACAGTGTTATTAGTCCTGACAGTATTTTCTGTGCATTGCAATGTTAAATGTCTAGTTTGCAATATCATGAAAACTGTGGTGAAATAAGCAGGACATTCCTCTTTCATAATTACTACCTTTGGAAAAGATAAAACAGAAGCAAATTTGCAGATGTCAATACATTTTATCTGAGGTTTTACTTATCCAGAGTATTTGGCCTAAAAATCTGTAGCTCTCTCCAAGCACATTCCTCAGGCGAGGCCTCCGTTCAACGTGGTAATGAAATTTGGAGTATTTCTACATTAGTTTCCCTCAATGTGTTTGGAGTATGATGTATCAAGTACAATATCATGTAGTATTCAGTTTATTGCCAGATCAGACCAAATATCATGTAGCAAACATTTCCCAACCCTTCCACTATTTTGTGTCCGCTTTTTAAAATCTGCAACTATTTTAAAAAAAATAACTGAACATATGTCATTCTAATGAGAGATTGGAATATGTGTCCTTTTTTTATTCTTTTCATTTCTTTTCTCTCTACAAGCACCAAAAAATCATGTAAACAGCTGTTTCACTGTTGGAAAAGGACAATGAGGATGAGAAATAGACTTTAAAAGGTTATTTTGCTGTAAGTAGCAATTCTTCTTAGTATTTATAGGCAGAAAAAAAGAAGGCTGCATTCTGTCTCAGCCTGAATTCATAAACCTAACTTGATCGTCTTCTGAAGAATTTATGTATCATGGTTAATAATCAGCTTTAGGCCCTTCTGAGGGAAGAATCACATTTTGAAGCTACAAAGGTCCACTAAATAGCCCACGGGAAATGACCTCGCATCCCATTAAATATAAAAACTCACTACTGTAGAACTGTATGTCAGAGGTAAAACATTTCTGTCTCTCCTCCCTTCAAGTGTCTGAGAGTTCCCTCAGCCTAAATGCTTTATTAAGATTGAAGAAGTATACCAGATTGTCGCTTCTCAGGGAAAACTGTTCTTGATTTTTTTCCTGTTTTTTACTTTGGGGGAAAAGAAAACAAAACCTTTATTTTCTCCATTGCTGTATATTCATTATTGTTAACTTTTCTTTTCTTTTCTTTTTTTTTAATCTTTGATCTTTCCTTTATCTATTTCATATGCCTATGGCAAACACCATACTTGTCTTCTTTCTATTCCAGGAAGCAACTACAGTATATGCTTTATCTAGTTAGACCGGGTTGCTATTTTCCTATTTAAATGGCAGATATGGGTTGAAAGTCAGATCTGAAGGTCAGGGAAATAGTTCTCATTGTGATGTAAGTCTTTGTGAGCCACTCTTTCTGTGATGAGAAACAAAATCATAAGCACGTTATTAAGAAATAAAGTATAATTCATATTTCCTGAATTATCTATTTTAAGTTCAGACACACACATAGACCCACATTTGTTTTTCTGCCTCTTCAATTGCAATGATGGTATTGGATAAAGTTTTAATAAGAAAAAGTCATTTTAATATCGTGTTTACTGTGGTAAAGTTTTGGTAGCATGGGGTACTGCAGAGGTGGCCTCTGTGAGAACATTGAAGCTTCCCAAGTTAGGAAACAGCCTGATCCAGCTGGCTCCAAAATGCACTTGCTGCAGGACAAAGCTGAGCCAGTGAACAATGCTAGTTGTGCCACTGTGGGAACATATTTGAGAAAGACTACTGCACAACAGCAACTAGGATAGAGTGAGAAAATGAGAGCAAAACAGCCCTGCAGCCTCTTAGGTCAGTGTAGAAGGAGGGCAGGAAGTGCTCCAGGTGCTGAGCAAATGTTCCCTGCAGACCATGATGGAGCAGAATGTCCCACTACAGCCCATGGGCACCATTTGGAGCAAATCTCCCTGTTCAGCCATGGAGGAGCAAACAGTGAAGTAGATGAAGCCTGAAGGAAACATAGCCCCTGGAGAGCTGCCACAGGAGCAACCCTGGGCCAGAGCTACTGCCCATGGAGAGGGGTCCAGGATGGGGAAGGAGGGCTGCTTGGGATCTGTGTGGAGCAACGCCTGAAGGCTGGGCCCTGTGGTATGGAGTTATATCAGAGTAGCACTTGAAGAAATGCAGGCTGTGGGAAGCCCACACGTGGTCAATTTGGGAAGGATGGTGTCCAATCCCTGGTGGGGGGAGATACCCCACATGGAGCAGGGGCAGAGAGTGACTGTGAAGGAGTGACAGATGGAAGTATTATGAACTGCTCACAGTTTCTATTCCCCAGAGCTTCTCAAGAGAAAGAGATAGAAGTGGTGGATGGGAAAGATATTTTTAGTTTGCTTCTTGTTTCTTACTGTGCTATTCTATTATCAGTATTCAACGAATTAAATTAACCTACTCTATACAGATTCTGTATTGCCCATGATGATAAATTGGTGAACATTGCGAAAAATGATAACCTTAATCCAGCCCCCCAAAACAGTAAAAAGTGTGATAGGGATCACACACAGCAAGTAATATGGAATTATCTGGAATAGGAGAATGACTGTCTAGTCTTTGACTACCTTCTGGAGTAAAACCATGTCATGTTAGTCCCACCAATTTTCTGAGGGGCATATATACGTAAAGGCAAAATACTTCCAATTGCTGATTGCTACTATGTGATTTAAGATCACAACAAATGTCAGTAGTCCTATGGATAACAGAGTGACTACATTGTGTTTCTCTGTATTAAAAGTGGAATTTATTTACAAATTATTTTGTGATATAATCATTGTCTTCAGTTAACTTAGACATTTGTTGCAAAAAATTGTTTAGCAGAACATAAGAGAAAAAGTCCAATAACAGCTTCAGCTGAAAAAAAAAAAGTGAAAAACTGCTTTTTGACCTGTCAAGGAAACATTTATGCAATAGAAGGAAACTCAGACATCTTATGATAGTGATTAAGATTTGTCTTCTAACACAGAAGGTAGGATCAGATCGAGAGTTGCATAGGTTTATGAGTCTCCTGCAGATCATGCAAGAGATGAAATAGAAAGCTTTAGCAGCTTTATAGTCTGTATATTTTATGCTAGAGTAAGCTGCAAGCTTCAGTTTTTGTCTGAATGTCTTTGCTCCAGTAAGTGGTCACTTGTTTTTCCAGCATGCTGAAAAAAACATATTGTTTTAAAAAGGTCCGGATGCTAGAGGTTTAATGAATAAACCCTACTGTTTGCCTATTCTATTTGTATCTCACATTATCAATTCATTGCATCAAACTTACAGAATAGATTGTTATGGTATGTCACACTCAAAATGTTGACAAGAAGATCATGGCTTTTAACATTGCCTCCATGGAAGCTCAGAAATTTACTGATAGTGTAATTAAATATAATATTTCAAGCATGAAATACTAAAATAATGAAGTAATAATAAAGTCTAGTCAAATAAATATTTCAGCCTATTTGTACTATACTAACATTTATACTTCCAATTGTGTACAATTGCAATTTGAAAATATACAAATTTTCAAATATTTTCCCCTTAAACATAAATAAGATCCTCTCTCAGTCTTCTTTTCTCAAGACTGAGCAGACCCAGGTCACTTAGCCTTCCCACACAAGGGAGATGCTCCAGGCCCTTTATCATCTTTGTGGCCCTCCATGGACTCTTTCCAGAAGATTCTTGTCTTAACATATAATAATATATGTTAATATTATATAATGGCATAATATAATAATATTTATTAACATTTTAAATAATTATTGTTATAGCACACAACACTGTAAAGCTAACCAAAAGCTAAAACAAAGTAGGGAACACTTACCTGATCATAATTTCTATTAGGAGCTAAAATCAAACCTCCAGACAGTCTGAAACAAGTACAGGACTGTCACTCAAAGGAAGATCATGGCTTTTAACACGCAGTAGCAACTCTATATTTACTGGATTGGAAGCCTGCTCTATTAAAAATGGAGCTTTTCCCTAGCACTGAGCTAGGAATTTGTTACTTTGAGTTCCTGATAGATACTGAGCAATAATACAACAGCTACCTAAATTTCTTGAAGTGCTCAGTAGGCTACAGTTTGAAGAAGCAAACCAGGAAAAAAAGTTTGGGATACACAGTGTACTTTATAAAGCTCCTCGGGAGCATGGATTATTGAAGAACATTCTATTTTGACAAGCAGCTCACAAAACAGAATACACTCATAATTGTTAAACTCATATCTTGTTCATGAATGTTTCTACACCAGAAGCTTTTAGCCTCTTGATCTTGTATTTATTTATTTGGATCAGTAGCTTGGACTGTGGATTTTGCTTAAATGATGAAAAAATACAATATGTACTGCCCAGAAATTATTCTGGAGATATTTTTTTTTTCTCCTAACACAAAGTTAGGATTGTTCTTAGCCTTCTGGGTCATATGCAAAACAGTTGCTTCCTACTCCAGTGTTCCTTAAAGACTTCCTGCACAGTGGACAACATTACAAATGTGCCGTGTACTCTGAAGGACAGGGTAGAATTGTCATTAAAACTTTATGGAAACATACCCTGTTATTTTATGTGTAAAACTCTTAAGTGCTTTCCTGGTGCCATATATATTTCATTATAAAACTATTAACGGCATAGCTAATTATTGCAGAGCACATATTTAGTACATAAAATATCTGTGTAGCCTCAGAACAGAAATGGAAATAATGTACATTTTACAAAGAGTATTTAGCTTGCTTGGTTGCAGCCAAGCTGTTCTTTAATTTCTGCATTCATTTAGTCCTATTTGGTTCAAGCAGCAGAATTTTGCAGAACATACTTGCCAGGATTCTGATAAAATATGTACTTGCTTGTTTGATTCCTGGACTGCTGATTCAATGACTTTGGAAACTCCTTCCGATAGCAAGCATCTTACCAAACCTATTTGAATGTATCTTGTGTATACAGATGGGGCCAGTGTATCCAACAACAACAGAAAAATAAAGCCATCTACTGAGAATTGGTCACATAACTTGAAGATGAATATTTAGTTGTTATTCAGTGTTTTACATCTGTAGAACTCAGAGTGCTTTTGAAAAATATTATTATCCACATTTCTAACTGTGGAAACTGAATCACAAAATGGTAAACAAGTTGCACGCTGCCAATGCATTTAGAGATTTGATAAAATTAGTGAGACAAACAGCAAGTTGAATCCTCTGCTATGAGAGTCTAGTATGACAGACAATATTGCAAAATTGTTCACGAGTGCTTGTCTGGTATAATTTAATGAAGCAACAATGTTTTATTTTATCTATAAAAGTGCCTTAACCAATTGGCCATGTTGTCTTCTGTTGATAGAATTCCTACAGATTTCTTCTGCCCATCCTGTTAAGTACAAAAAATATAAGATCTAGGAAGAAAACTGGAAAAGACAGCTCATAACTAGCAAAACCAGAAAATATCATTTTAATTAAATCCACAGTTAAAACATTTTTAACACTCATGTATCCTTTTCTGTCAGAATAAGTTTTGTAAGTAAACACTTCTGTGTTTAAGATTGTAATGTTTTATGATTTATTTCAACTGACATGAACCAAAGATCCTCAAATTTACTATAGAGGAGATGACAGCTTTTTTTTGTTTCTTTTTTATTTAGCTTATAAAAACAACTCCTTAGTAGACATATTGGTTGCTTGCTTAGATAAAATTATGGAATACAGCTCTAAGCATGAAAAGGCTATCTAGGGGGATAAAAAACAAGCAACTTTCCTATATGAAAGTCTATTTATAGATCTCACGTGGGACTAGCCAAGAATTTATTTCACATGTGGATGAAATGAGGTGGAAAGTAATTAAAAGATGATATATTTCATACAAAGATAGAAGTTACGTAGGCTGCAGATGAGTTTCTAATGTGAGAAACTTGTAGAAAACTGAAAACTTAGAGATAACTTGTTGTCAGCTCAGCAAGTAACCACGTTACTATTGCAAAAGCATCATTTACATTAAACACCTAGATTTTGTGTACAGCCTTAATAACAATAATCATAATATGAAGTGTTTGAATAAAATTTGGAGTTGGAGGCATTCCAAGTGAATACTCTTCATTGCAGTCATGACAATGTCAGAGCAATTAATTACAAAAATAAATCCTTCCCAAAGTAGTGGATCCTGATGAAAAATCAGCTTATTTTAAAGATAATTATTTTAAAGATAATTCTGGAGGTACAGAAAGAACTCTGAAAATTGACTACTGAAAAGGCCTACTTGATTTAGAACTCTTCACAGTGAGTAAAATGAACAAGTCTCAATAAGAAGCACTGTTTTGGATATCTGTAAAACAAGGATCATAAGTGGTGCTATCAAGTCTTACTGTTTTCACATTTATATACTTAATAACTGCATGGCATGTTTGCGGACAACTACAGTTTTTATTTATTTATTTTTTCCTGGAGCAAAATTCTAGTCTGAAGATGCAAAATATATTTTTGAAATAGAGGAAGGCCATGCTTGCTGTAAGTTTGTTACTATTTACATTCATTTGGACATAGAAACAGTGTTCTAGTTATAACTGCACTACTTGTGGGTCAGAAACATTTTTACTAAGAAATACTTCTCTATTTTTATAAAGTTAGTGCAATGGCATTTATGGCGGCATGATATTATTATACAAGCAAATCGTTGACAAATAAAGATAAATATATTCATTTACATATTTAATCACTCTAGGATCTATAGCATGAAAGGGAACTTCATCTGAGGAGAGGTATTCAAGAACTGCAGAGATCATGTTATACAACTGGCAGAAAAAGGATAAGCACTGTTCCATTTAGCAGGGCCATGTCTCTACACTTCAGAAGCAAATGGCCATTGGTATCAATCCATGCAAATTTAACTTTTTTTTTTTTTTTAAACAAAGAAAAGGAAGAAGGATATAAATAAAAGACTATTATTAGCATAATATTACTAAGAACAACATGTAGTAGGACTGATCATACACTTTTTATTAACACACATTTCAGAGATATCCCAAATTATCTTTTAGCTGGATTCCTTATTAATTCAGCTAGAGAAGACACATCATTACAAGATTAAAACTGCATTATTATTACTGGGTGATATGAAGCTTACTGGAAACAATAGTTGTTGTGACAACAATCACTGAAAAAGAAAATTAAATATGTCTGAAATTACTTCTGATAAGGCTGTAGTCAGAATTCTCTTTTTAATCTACATTATAACAAGTGTTTTTTTTCCTTTCATCTTCTAAATCATATAAATATTAGACTAAATTGCACCAACATTTGTGCTGTACTGCAATGCTTCACTAAGATGAAAGTAAGAAGTATTTCTTAGCTTTCCAAGTATGGTGTATCAGATGACTCTTGGAAATACTTACACATATCATTCACATGAAATAAAGTTACTTCCAGCAGGTAAGAATATAATGGAAAATAAATATTTTTCAATGCAAATAGAAAGAATGAAAAAAAAACCAAAAAACCACATCCACCAAATTGATTGTAAAATAATAAGACTGAAGAGTATGATGTACATTAAGCATAATTATATACAAATGTGTACTTTGAAAGTGAACATCAAAAGTGAGTTTCTGCTGCAGTGAAATTAAGCATGTGTCCCAATTAATATTAATAACTTCCCTGTTATATGTGTCTGTTTTCATTTTAGGAGCATTTTTTTGTGTGTAGTCTTTTCCACAGAGTTGGACTGCTGTTACAGTTCTTACACCAAAACCACAACAGTACACTAATGCTGTGGGTAGCGAAGCTTTCCTGGCTTGTCTGCCACTGAAGCTTCTGAATAGAGTACTATGGAATCGTATATGTGGTGTTAACTCAAGGTCCCATTATATCCATGGTTGCAACCAATTAGTACTTCTATAATTCTAGGAATATATGCAACAGAGCATGAAATAAAAACTATCAGCTGGACACTGTAAAATAGAATTTGAAAGTCCTGAGGAAAACAATGCAGGAAAGGTGTTTTATAGTGGTGGAGAGCATGGTGATAAGACTGCCAAAGCAAGCCAGCAAAAGTGAATTCCATTTAATCAGGGGATATCATAGAAGTAGAAATGCAAAATTCGCAATAACAGCATGAAAAATCAGCTGATTTAAACTAGGCTGGCTAAAAACCATGAGAGGATCTTGAGGCAGCATTTTTAGAAACTGTAAGTATAATAATTACTGTTAATAACAGTAATTTTTTGGCCAAGCCATGTAAGAAATTCCTGGATGAAGAAATAATTATCCTGGTCCTGAGTTACTCCATAATAGCACATCATAGCAATATTGTCAGAGGTCTAGAATAACTACAGTTTTCTCAGGCTCAGCAAGAGCTGAAAAATATCTCCACTGTCATGTGACATTTAATAAGGGAATAACAAAAAAGAATAGGAGGAGATTTAAACAAACAAAAAAAGAGCAACTAAAGGGAACAGATGTAAGAATGAATGAGTCTTTATTGGAAGTTAGGGAAGAATTTTTGAGCCCCATATTGGAGGCACAACATAAAAGCAAACACATTTTCTAGGAATATTTCAGAAAACAAAAGAAAATTGACATGGACAATGGTAGAGTAAGGAAGTCTAACAAAAATAAAAAGCCATCCTTCAAAAAATCTGAAGTTTGATCTGAATAAAGAAAACAGAAAAGAACATCAACTTTGGTAACATAAATGTAAAAACATGAAAAGGACAAAAAACATTAAAATCTTATCAGGAGCAGAAACTCTATCTAAGAGGCCAGTAAACAAACAATCAAGTCATAAAATAAGTGCTTCAGTAAGATGAGTATATACATAGCAATATAGTAGAAAAACTAACTTATTATTATAAATGTCTTTACATGAGATAAATTAGAAGCTTTTTTAAAGCCAGGAGTGTTTTTAATGGAGAACATAAAAGACAATACAAATATCAGATTCAAATGTCAGGAGTATAGCCCATAGAACAACTTGACAAAAGATTTTAGATCACCAAAACTAAACATATGCATCCAGGAGCTCTGTTGAAATTTGAGAGAAATGCCTGAACTACTGACTGCAGTATGTGACTTCGCTCTTAAAAATGCCTTCCTACCTAAGGGCCTGGAGGAGACTTCCTCTGGAGATGTAGGGCACCACAAATCAGTAAGTCTCATGTCCATACTCTGAGTGAAACTGATAGAAACAGAAACAGAAATGACAAAGTCTGGAGCCCTCTACAAAATGTCATGAAAATAAATAGCTGCGATACAAGAGGAGAGTCTAACGTGGTTAAATATGTAGTTATGAATTAGAAGACTGTGGACTGAATGGTTATTTTTCAAAAGAGAAAAATGACCAGTGGATTTCTAAATAAACAGTCATGAAAATGACATGAATAATTATGGTAAATTTTGCTGGTCATGCTGAGTTATTTTGGTTCATAAAAAGTAAGGCTGGCTACAGAGAATTGCTGAAGAACTGCACAACACTGAGGGACTGGATGATAATCTGGGAGATGGAATTTAAAGCATAGAAATGTGAAGTGATGCACACGTGGAAAAGGAAACCTAATTTTGGAATGAGTTCTATAATGATGGGTTCTAGGATGATAGTTACTGCTCAGGAATGAGATCATCGATTATAATGGATAGTTTTACAGAACTGCCATTTCAGTGTTTAGTAAAAGGAAAAGAATGAATGTTAGGAATTAATAAGGAAAGAATAGAAAGCAAGGCAGGAAATGTAATTTTGCTACCATGTAATTCTCTGGTGGACCTGCACTGGGAAACCTCTCATCCTGAAGGATGTATGTCAGAAAGTTGGGAATAATTAAAAAAAAAAAAATCAGGAACAAATTATGACAAATTACTATCTACT
The DNA here is from genome assembly GCF_023343835.1 of Lagopus muta. Classification (NCBI taxonomy): domain Eukaryota; kingdom Metazoa; phylum Chordata; class Aves; order Galliformes; family Phasianidae; genus Lagopus; species Lagopus muta. The sequence goes on along the minus strand of NC_064435.1, from coordinate 61,150,507 downwards.
GAAAAATATGTAAGAGTTTCAAAATGAGGAAATATGCAATAGGTTAGCATGCTTCAAGCCAAAGTGCAAGAAAGAAGGTGGGATGCTATCTCTAAATTCAGAAGTGGTGCAACATATGAGTCAATTCCTCTTCAATTCAAGAAGTAGAAGCAATCAAACAAAAACTGTATCTGACATATCCAAATCAAGGAAAAATAGAGTGATCACACAATATGTAAATTAACTGTCATGGTAGCCAATGCAAAAGTCAATGGGACTCAACTTTTCTTTTGGATTCAAAAAGCAATTGGAAGGAGATATGGAAGAAAAGGTCACTGAAGTCTGTAAGGAATGGAGATATAATCTCTGCCTCCAAGTTTCTCAAGAATGTAACTGTCAGAGGAGAAAATTCAGGGGAATTTCACAATACTTGTCATCTTCTACTTTTTTTTATGCATCTGTTTTTGCCTTCTGTCAGAGACAGGATACAGGACCAGACAGGCTTTCGGTCTGATCTAGCACAGCTGTTCAGATGTTCTCAGTAATAAAATTTGCTGTTTGTTAAGAAAAATGAAAAATTTCAAATATTTTTGTTAATCTTTCCATATACTACTCAAGACTTAATGCTAAAATTCTTTGCAAGTGAGCTTGAAAAGCCTTGGCTTGTTTAACACATATGGCAAAAGAGTTCTGTTGTTCTTGTCTTACACAGTGCAAGCTGTGTGTTAAGCATGCTCTAGGAGTTTAAAACAAGCTTGTTGTGGAAATGTTTTAAGCTTCAGAAGAGTTTCTAATGGGGTATCTCCTGTAATGTATTTGGAGATCCATTCTGATAAATACTCGGTTTATTAAAAAGAAAAAAAAGGAGGAGAAGGAAAATGAAATGAAAAGCAAGCTAACTTTGTATAAGCTTTACATTCACTTTTGCAGAAAAGAAAAATAAGTGTTTTTTATTTTTATTTTTTAACTCATTCAGCTACATTCAGTTAAGCAAAGTTAGACTTTTATAATATTGATCGAGTTAATGCACTGTAATTAGTTACCACTTATCTGTTGAACCTTAGTAATTGACTGTATGTGTGCTCCTGATGTGGTAAAATTGCAAAGTCAAATGCTTTCCTTCAGCTCTGACCACATGGTCAATGGTTGTGCAACAATATCTACATGCAAGTCTAAAAAACATCTAAGTGACATCGTTAAGGAAGATGAACAGGATTTGTGATAATGGAGAATTTAATTTACACAATAATTGATTTCAAAACATTTATGCAAAAAAACAAGGAAGTTTGTTGTGATATAGACCAGCCAGCAGCTAAGTGCCAGGCCATTAAATTTACACAGTTCAATAAACCCAGTTATTTCTACCTGGAGTCAGGGCCACTCTAGTAATGATGATAGTACTTTTTACTCACTTCTTGTAAATGTGAATTAGAAGTCTTCTTTTTAAAGTCAGAACTAAGGTTGGCCTACCTAACTTGTTTATAATACTGCCCACTGAAAACTGGAGCAGCTATATCCATGGAAGAGCTTCCTTTTGCCATTTTTTTCCTTGCAACTCCTGTATTTGTACCTCTAAGAACAAAGCAGATTTTCAATACCATTTCCTCATATGTTCTCTATGGTCATGCAGGTATTAAACCATAGAGTGGCTTGTGGTTTGTACCTACTATATACTCTCTCTTGAGCAGAGGATCACTTACTTTTAATAGCTGAAATACTGGCCAGGAAATGGAGAGGAAGATATATTCTTTTTGAGTTGCTGGACATCTTGGGAAAATTTCTCCACTTCTGACACTGAGGCTTATAGAGAAAAAGAAAGACTTTCCTCATATTGCTGAGTTGGCCAGCCAATTCATTCTTCCATTTTTCTTCAATTTTTCCAGGTCATTTCTGCCACTGAGCTGGTACATGATGATGGTGCATTCCATATAAACTTCCTCCGCATACACACTTGACATCATCAGTATCTTGGGAAAAATGTTTATTGTCCCGGTCAGTATGCATTTTCTTTATCATGGTTTACTCTCTCAGGTACTGGATACGTTTCTCTATAGTGGTCCACTTGCCCGAGTGACATACAAGATTTTTCTTGAAGGGATTCCTTTCCTTCATGTCTGATACCTCTATAGGGTCAAGGCTCGTGTCCCCTTTGTCAATGCCCCTTCCCTCAAAAGGGATTCCAGTTTCCTTGCTTCCACTAAATCCAGTCTACTGGCCTCACTATTCCAGCATCAGAGAATCCAGGTGGCAATGTGTTCACCTGAATCATGGTTGAAATCCTTTGGCAAAACTCATAGCTTATCAAATGTTAGAGGTTGGATGGTTACTACCTCTATTAGTTCTGACTCCACCTTCTCTTTTTCTTCTGATGGCTGTGATTCATCCTCGTCCTTGGTCTCATCCTTACCCTCATCCTTGCCATCATCTTCATCTTCTTTTTCCATTCTCATCTTAGGAGGAGTTTAGCTGACTTTCACAGCTATTTTCTTTTGTCTTACGTAGAGGGGTGACAGACACTGGTACAGATTGGCTCTCTGGTTGAACTGCAAGGGCTGTCACAGAAACTGGAGAAGCAGCAGGGCCCACTCCAGGGGTTGGACTGACTGTAGTGCATGTTGTAGGGGGCTGGATTGACTACAGGGCTTATCACAAGGGTTGGAGCAAATACAGGGATTGTCACTGGGTTTAGAGCTAAATCAGAGCCTGCTGAATTTGTCATCACATACAGAGATCTCTGCCTCTTGAGGATGCTGAATAGTGTTGAAAAGGGCTCAATAGGCATGGACAAGACCCCAGCATGCTGCACTGATTTATGTCTGTTTAGACTTGCCAGAGCCACAGCAGACACTTTCCAAATATTTTATCAATTTCTCAGGATTCTGTGGTTGTTTAAGGAGGAAGGACCAAATATCTATGCCCACTGTCTATGTACCTGCCCATATCATCACACTCTCCCTGCCTCTCATAACTATTCCACCTTCCAGCAGATCCTGGATGATATACTTAAATAGTTGTTTAACATTAAATATAAAATAAAACACATTCAGGAACATAGCAACAGGAACATACTTGTTTGAACATCCCAAGGATATTCAAAATTCTCAAGAGCTATTGTAACTAGTCTAGAGGATAAGTGGAAGATGAAGGAGAAAGGTGAGGAAATGATGGAAATCATCCGTTTTGCATCTTCCATAGTCTGGCTTCTCAAGGAGACAAAGTAAGGAGTGTAATCATTAATAGTTTCCAAGAGATTGTGACTGAAGTACAAAGATGACTGCAGTCATGAGTACAAATACCAGATTAGTCTCCTGAGCAGTAATTTTATTATATAATGAACTAGGGTTACATAGTACAGCAAAATAATAACCTTAATCTAGACCCCAGAGGTGGTAAATAGAACAACATATAAAGCAAATAAGGTACTAAATAATATAGTTCTAACAAAAAACACTGCAAGATCTCAAAACATAATCAAAAATTTAACTTTGTGACCACCTTATAACAATTTTGTTTTAATACACTCTAGTAAGATCTGCTGTTTGTGCCCCATGCTGGGATCTAAAATAACTGTTCTGGTTTAACCTGGCAGTCAGCTATGTACCACACAGCCATTTGTTCACTCCACTGGGATGAGGGAGGAAACTGGAGGAAAAATAAATAAATAAATAAACAAATAAATAACTAACTAAAGTAGAAATAATGGGTTGAGATAAAAAATATTTACTAACACAGAAAAGGAAAAATAATATTAATGATATATATATGTATGCATATATCTTTACAAAATAAGTGATGTACCACACAATTGCCCAACTAGTCCCTGAAAAGTAGCAGGTACATAATAGTCAGTTTCTCCAGTTTTTAAGTTTTGCGTGATTTTGTATGATATGAAATAACCCTTTGGCCAGTTTAGGCCAGCAGTCCTAATTCTGTCCCCTTCCAACTTGTTGCACACCCGCAACCTACTCACTGGCAGCACAGTATAAGAGACTAAAATGTCCTTGGTTCTGTGGAGCACTGTCAAGCAGCAACTGAAACATCAATGTTACTGATATTGTTTTGCTCCTACAGCCAAAATACATCGTCATACCAGGCACTGTGATAAAAGTCAACTCTATACCAGTGAAAACTAGTATAAGTTATAGGAGAAGACTCACTACTTACGAGTTCATGGGAATTCTGTCATTTTAAGGGATGAGGTTGCACAGAAAATTTTATATGAAAAGATTACAATAAGTAAAATTTATTTTGCATAGCATAGGAAATCTCGACGGTTATTAAATTCAGGTGGATACGAGTCTTCTGGAGAAGATTCCACATGCCTATCACAGTCTAGATATATTTTATGTAGAACTTCTTTGCTTCTAAATAACATCTTTAATATCTTCACTTCGTAAACACAGTAAAGTTAATGGCTTTCAAGTACTTGCACCATGGACAATAATAATGTCCAGAAGTTTTGCATTGCCACCTGATGAGAAGACAACTCAGGAAAGTGCACTAGATGCAAACAATGTAAGATGTTTTGCTGACCCATTGTCTCCATTCTTAACCAAATCTATTCTTGGCCACAGAAAATGTGTATGATCTACAGAAAGAAATAAATGTGTAAGACACTGGAAAGAAAAGTCAAATAGGAATATGTGATAAAAAGTTAAAAATTTTCAGTTGTTATTTGTAAATCAAGTAGCAGAGTAGCAGGAATGGAGGCTTAAGTCATCCTCACTACGAGTCACTGTCAATCATGGTTTCCCCAGTGACCAGTGTAGATTTGAGAGCAGGTGCTGCTTTCGCTCCTGTCATTGGGAACATGAAAGCAAGAAGAATTGTTACAGAGAAAGATGGGGCATAATTTCCAGCAGTGAAGGGGAAGTGAAACAACTGAAAGTTATAATGTAGGAAGACTGTAGTGGCTTACTGGACTGTGTTCAAGTCATTCTGCCTAATTTTACTTTGTATTTTATGGAATGTGTGTATCCAGCCCAGCTTGAAAATAGGGATCATCTCACCATTGGGAATGTACATTTCTAGGTTTAATTTCTCATAACCTATATTGAAAGAAACCAGCACGTTTCTGTTATGGCACCTTGCTTTCATTGTTAGAAAGTCTGATGTTGTGTGGCATTGCCAAAGAGATTTTGTTTAGATGATGTCCAATGGAGATATGACCACTACTGATGAGCAGTGGGAAATAATCTGAGAAATGACTGCAAAGCTTGCAACTGAAATTCATCTCAGCTAAATCTAAACAGGGAGGAGGGTTACAGAGGTCAAATGTAGTTATGTAGTATGTGAAGAGTAGAATGAGCAAATAATTGAAAAGCTTTTGAAAAATATATAAACAGTCTGGTAAAAAGACAGATTGAGGAGGGTTTATACAAATAAGCAGAAGAAAGTTAAAAGGATAATTAGAGGAGCAAAGAAATAATATTGAATGTCAAGTTTCATGGAATATTTCAATTAAGGGCTTTTCGACTATATCTGTAATAGAGACATAAGTTCAAAGGTTAAATTGTCCCATTAAAAACAATGATAAAGGACTGAAGACATGGCAAAAGGAAATGGCAATTTTCTAAATATTATTTAGCTTCTGTTATTACAGCTGAAGAAGATAGAAAACTGCTTGGGAGAGAAAATGTGTATCTTGTAAAGATAGATCAGTTCCTAATAAGGTGCAGGTAAAATAGGAAGTAAATGGAGTCATTTGACAGCAAATGTACATTTCCTTAGTGTCACAGAAGGAGGTGTAAATGAGATATAGGTAATATATTCTAATTGGCTTTAAACTAAGGAGATTCTAGTGTAATATCAACAATTGTTGCACCTAACCTTTATTCCAGTTCTCCTTAGCACTGGGGTAACACAAATGCCTTTATAATCACTTTCCTCACTGCAGCTGATCTGATGAACTTTTATAAAATGAAGTAACAGAAATTACTGAGGTTAGTGGTAGATTAATGCATCAAGACATACTGCCCAAATCCAGGGGAAGGACTGTGGGATAGAAGAGCAGAACTAGTCCAAACTTGTACTAAAAAAAAACTTTGGAAATAAATGTGGGGAAAACCTTAGAAGATTCTTGCAAAATACACAGAAATGTATTTCCTCAGATCTGATACTAGCACTGCATGAAATATTTAAACTTTGAGCTGGAAAAGTATTGCAGCATATAAATGAATACACTAACCAGCTCACTTTATGAACTGAGCTTCAGGTAGAATACATATTCAAAAGATGCGGAAATGTTCATATGGCATAAGTTTTAAAATAACAGTGCAGAACAAAAGAAGCATACACAGTGTAATGAGATGAATTAGAGTATTTCTAAAACAGAAAGAAGTAGGAGTACTATAGAATGTTTATACCATAAATACAAGATAGGATTCCTGTGATTAAATACTTTGAAAAATGGAAGTTCAGCATCATTTATTTCCAGAACTTCCCTTTCAGTATTTACTTAAAAGTATGTAGACTTTTAAAAGTATAGTGTAGCCAGCAAATCCTATCAGAACTCTGGGAATTGAGAGTTTCCTAGGGTTCTGAATATCTGGCAATTTGAGTGCATCATTTTTCATAACACCATTTTAACAGAGAAGAATCAGACCTGTGCTGCCTTCTGCAGACTTCATCTGGCATTTTCACTTTAATTACTTACATGCAAGACTGGCTTGATAAGGCTTCTGTCTGATGTATCCCATCAGGTGTCCTGATCTTAGCATCAGTGGAAGCTCTGAGATAACCCATGGGTGGGAGGAGCATTTTGGATACACCATGGAAAGTGGAAAGCTAGAAAGATGTCCAGAAACCAAACTTTGCCTAGTTATAGTAGTCTAGTCAGCTGAAATAGCTGATAAAGCTGTGAATCTGAGAAATATTTGTAGTGCTTATCATAGGGTCTGTGGAAAAATTTTCCATTAGCTGCATTATATTGCCCGTGTGTAACCCGAACAATTATTTCTGGCTTGTTCCAGAAGCGGCCTCTTACCACAGCAGCAAAACTGATGTTTTCTCCATTGTCAAAGAATGTAGAGTTTAATGGATACCTGCTAGGGATTGTTTAAAGTTTCAGGAATACATGGTCCTTGCTCTTTGAAAGGCAATCTGCAGATTCTCTGCCTGACTGTTTGCAGCTTTGTGCATCCTGCCATTATCTGCACATCTGTAGCAAAGTATACCTGCTTTATTATGAGATATAATTGTATCTCTTTAAAATCTCTCATCAGGTTGTCACATCACCTCTGAATATAAGAGCTGAACTGCTAGGCTATTCTAATGAATTGGAAGGATATTATGCCATTCTTCAGCTTGGTACAGCTCTTACTTCCAAAGCACATGATTTACTATAAAACACCACTATTTTCTAACACTCTTACTAATGTGGGCCCTGGCTCTGTTCTTGAATCTCATTTGATAGATATCTACACAGCATGTATCTCCTTTTATTTAAATACCATACTGCCATCTCTTTGAAAGATAAATGCCTTCTGCAACGTTTGCTTCAAATTTAAGGTGAGTCTAAATTGTGTCACAGTGTATATTGTAATGTCTTTATGTTGTTTAAAATTAAAAATGCCCTTACAGAGTGAGAGGAAAAATATTAAAATCTTGTTATTTTTGCCATGGTAACAGTCTGGTTTCCTATTTCAATTCTTTAGGAGCTAATAGAAAATCTAATCATCAATAATATGCAAAACAATAAAAAAATCCACATTTCAACAAAATTCTCAATGTGAACAATATATGCTAAAAGGTAAGGCTTGTGTCTTAAATCAGATGAAAGCGTGAATCTGCTTTTATCATAAAAGGAGAGGGAAAAAAAGGCCTTGAATTATTTTCTTTTTTTCTGTGCTACATATCTAAAGCCATTACTGCCAACCCATCAAAAGAAAACTGCTTCTTCTAGAAGCTAAAATTGTGAACACTACAAGTCATGTTGCAGTTGACATGAAAACAACCATTGCTGGCATATCTTGTATTTTTACAGCTGACTATTCTCTCCCTGACATTTTTAGTAAAGTTGAGCAATATCCAGATTCCAGCCTTGATACCAGTCGGCACAGCAACATTCATCTTAAGATGACATCTGTTGAGAATTTTTCAATAACTTAATGGTTATAAAGCATGTGAGGAGGGGGATAATAGAGGGATTATGACATAAAAATGCTAAAGCCCTTGTGGGGGAACTGCTGCACATAAAGTTTTGATTTGGTAATTCAAACTAATGCAGTTTGTAGTCCTCTAGAGAGAGGGCAATAATGGTGCACAATATGCTCTTAAACACTGATGCATAACACATTGTGCTAGAGCCAAAAGGCACTGTACAATATCATTATGGCGCAGGGAGAAGTGGCAACTTTGGGAGATGCTTTCATAAAGATCTGAATGCACAGGTAACAAACAAAACTATTCTTCTCCTTTCTGTGCCCCTTAGTCTATTCATTTGTGTATGGTAGGAAAATGTGACATTTATTGTTAATATGGTGAAGTGGTAAAGATAAAAGTACAAATATCAGTGCCATGCAATACATATAGGTTTCATCTTTTTTTTTTTTTTTTTTTTTTTTTTTTTTTCAGAAGATTAAAATGGAGAATCGTTTTTCTTTGAAATCTGGTTAAATAATGATTCTAAGCATTTGGACAAAGCTGGAAAACTGTCAACATTGAAGATACTTGTACTTATAATTGGCACAGATTTAGTACTACTACTATTTGTCAGAATAAAAAACATGCAAGAGGAAATTCTTAAAATGAATATATAAGATGTGCACAAATCTTATATAATGTAGAAAGGATGCACATTTTTATTTTTGCCTTTGACCTATTTTATTATAGTTGCAGTTGGATTATTTAATTTGGATTTCATGTGCTGCTGGATGTAATGTGAAACATATGATT